>NC_056737.1:1336336508-1336391508 GCF_019279795.1 Protopterus annectens
TGGATAATTCATTGTAATTGCCACCTTTGTGCTGGGGAATGATAAATGTTTTTTTTTTTCAGAGTGAAGGGCCATAGTTCTTTATAATTTACCTGTTTACCACAATGGGATTAGTGTAAGAATGTGTGTTGCCATTTTACTGTATTCACCTGATAGATTATCAGTGGCTAAACTGATAGGTTTCTTGATTTGAAGATATCTTTTAATGGTAGCCACTGGGAAAGGTTCAAACTTGAAAGAAGAATTGTTTTCAGCACAGACTAGTACAGTGAAGGGAGTACAGTGTTTTCTTTGAGTAAGCTATGCACTGTTTTGACAAAATGGTTATTGAACTGAGTAGCAATACTATCAGTAGTGCTGTTTGTGTTTGTTGGAGTTGTCGTAGTGTGGCCAGTGTGGAGTATATTATTTACTGTGGCCCAGAATAGTTTAGGATTGTTTTAATATATATGTTGAAAATTCACATATTATTATTCTCTGTCTGGTTTAAGTTATTTTTAACACAATTTCTAAACTATCTAAAAATCTGTAAGCTGGTTTGTGTTTTACTCTAGTGCCATTCTCTCCCGGCTTTTTCTCTTTGTGATATAAGTTGTTTCGTTTGTTTGGCTAACCAAAGTGAAGGATTTGATTTAATTCTTTTTGTACAAATGGGAGCAAGACTGCAGTGAAAGTTGGGAAAAGTATTGAAGTAAGTGACTGCTTCATCAGGAGATATCTGGAGATAACATTTTGAGTTTGGCCTATAGTGCTTTGTAAAGCTAAGCAGAGAGGACCAAGTTGCTGCCTTTAGAATATTCTAGAGTCCACCTCTTTACAAAAAGTCACTGATGAAGCCAAAGAGGTCATAGTATGAGCTTTGACCCTGCCTAGAATAGACTTGATATGGTGGTAATAACAAAAGGTGATAGCATGGGACAACCATTTGGAAACGGTCTGATTTGACACAGGTTGTTCCTTTTTCTTACCATCTAAAGAAGTGAATAGCTGGTTAGAATTGATGAATGCTATAGTTCTCTCCAGATAGAGTCTGAGTTATCTGTGGAAATACGGAGTATGAAGAGTCCTTTTCCCCTCACTTTCAAGTTTTGGAAAGAAAACAGGGAGATGTACAGCTTAGCTCAAAGTAAGCTCAGATACTACTTTAGGTATAAATGAAGGATTAGTTATAAAATAAACCCTATATTTGTGGAAAATTAGAACTTGCAATTCAGAAATTCTTCTTTTAGAAGTCAATGATCAGGAAAACTGTTTTCCAAGCAATTCGTTTCAAATCAGCTTGATGAGCTGGTTCAAATGGAGCAAGAGTTCATTTTTCCAAAACAAAATTTAGATATCACGTAGGAGCCATCTGTTTTCCAGATGGACAGGTATGAAGAACTCCTTTCAAAAACATTTTTACATGTGAATGCACTGAAAGAAGGGAATGCTTGGACAGGCAAGTTGAAATGGCTGACAGATGGACCTTGACAGAGGAATAATAAATACCAGAGGATAATAACTCACACAAATATTGTAGAACAACAGAAATAGCTTTATAAGGGTCCTGATTTTTGATTTGTCATGAGCTACAATTTTTTTTCCATTTACTAATAACATGATTTTCTAGTTGAAGGTTTTCTTGCCTCCTTTAATAACAGCAACACATCCTTAGAAAATAGGTGAGTAAAATACATTAGCACTCTGCCATCCAGGCAGCTAATTGAAGCTGTTTCAAACTGGGATGAATCAAGCAACCCTTGCCTTGTGTGAGTAAGGCCAGTCTGTAAGGATGATTTTGGTAACTGTGCTTGGCCAGTTCTAAAAGAAGGGAGAACAACTTTTGCCTGGCCAGAAGGGAGTCATCACAATAATCTTAGGAGAGTACTTTTGAATCTTCAGGATGACCCTGTGTATCACTGGAAGGGGTGGAACACCCCTGTTCAATGGAAGGAGAATGCATCTCTTGACCAGCCCTGATTACTAGACATTCTGGTGTACAGTTTTGCTAGTTGCTTCATGTAAACAGAGATAAAAATATCAGAGACGCCCCTGATTCAGTTTCCATTTTTACAGGTCTGTCCTGGCTTTGCTCAGTTTGTCTGCCACAATGATTTGCTTTGATGGAATGTAAAACATCTGTAGAGTGACATTGTGCTGAATTGCTGTATCCCAGGTTACCATGGCCAATCTACACAGAGGGTAAGAACTAGAACTCCCTGTTTGTTTATGTACCTCAACACTGGTGTTGTTGCCAATGACTTGAAGAGGCCCAGGGGACCACAGATATTTGAGAATGTTGAGGGCATTTATAACTGCCAAAACCTTGTTTATGTGTTTTGGTCTGCCTTTTTTGTTCCAAACACCCAGTATTTGTACCCCAAGAGACACAGCTCCTCAGGCAAAGTCTAAGGCATCAGTTGTTACAGACTATGCTGGAGCTGGAAAGGAGACTGGATTCATATATTACTGATATCTCCAACAAAACATTTCGTTTTTACAAATTCCAAAATTTGAATCTGAAAAATCAGGGGCTGATGATGTCGAGACCATACAGATTTCAGGTACCATTTAATCTTTCTCATGTGGACTTTGGCTAGGGAA
The DNA here is from genome assembly GCF_019279795.1 of Protopterus annectens. Lineage (NCBI taxonomy): Eukaryota > Metazoa > Chordata > Ceratodontiformes > Protopteridae > Protopterus > Protopterus annectens. The sequence goes on from NC_056737.1 coordinate 1,336,339,092, forward strand.
GTCATGAGTATCATAGATGCTATGAATCCTAGTAACCTTTGGAATTCCTTTGCTGACATCACTTTTTCCTGTGGAAGAAAAGCTGTTTGCACTAAAGTATCTAAAAGACACTCCAGAAAAACAATCCTGTGGGAGACCAACAAAACTTTTGAATGTTATCCTGGAGCCTCAGTCCATGAAGGAGATCTCTCACCTAAGTGAAAGATTCCTGAGACCTTGGAAAAAGACTCTGAAAAATAAGTAAGTTATCTAAATAAGGGAAACTGTGAATACCTTGCAGTCTGAAATAGACTATCACTGGAGCTTGACATTTTGTTAACAGCTGTATGGCACCCAATGGGTAATGCAGAGAATTGATAGTGTAATCCAGGCAAGGAAAACCTTAAAAAAAAGTTTGAAATCTGATGCTGTAGGAATATGATGGTAAACATATTTTAAATCTTGTGAAAAGCGGGGAGGGAGTCCCAATATCACCTGTACCTCTGCTAGATTACGATGAGAACCTGTTTGTCTTCTATCATCTGTTGTTAAAGAGATGGAGAACCAGATTTTGGAGAAGATTTAAATATCCACCAGAGTGAAAACAGGAAAGCAATCATGGTGTAGTCATTCAGGCTGGTGGACTGTTCTGGGTTCTGAGAAGCTCCCTCATTCTTTTTCGAGCCCCCCTGCCAATTTGCTAACCTAGTATTTCTGACAGAGTCTGTCAACTCATTCCATTCCATAAAACACATTCCCAGTGATATCATTTTTCCCCATCACACCTCCAACTTTTGCAATGTACCTGAGGAAAAATTATTTGGAGTCTGCTTGGAGTATAAAAAGGCCTATGCAAACACTTCCAAGCAAAAATCCTAAATCTTCTGGAATTGTTGCATATTTAGAAGGTGTACATATATCCTCCCATTGTTTCTTTGTGAATTACTTATCAAATCTCTCTTCTCAGTCCCTTCTAACCTCCTCTGATTGATTCCTGTAATTATCATGTAATACAGTAGACTCCCTCTTATCCAGTATCACTGGGACCGGACCTTAGGCTGGATAAACGAATGTTTGGTTAATCAGAAAAAGTATAGAAAATAGCATTTATAGGTTATAAATCAGCTAAACCAACTGTAGTTTGAGCAGTGAATATTGTAACAGAGACAAAAGAACTGGAAATAGTATCTTTAGGAAAAGGTAGGAGCAAATTACATAGATAAAAGGGAATATTGTTGGAGCAATGCATTCGGAATAATGTTTTGGAGAAGGAGTGAGGTTTAAGGGAAGGCAGGAACTGAGCAATTTATGTAATGTTGGATTGAAATAATTGTATAAAAGAATGTATGTAATGTATAATGTTTGTAACTGTGAACATGTTAACATGGTTTGTTTTTTATATGTAAATGTGTGTTTGCCTATGTCTTAAGTGTTAATTTAATGAAGCTGTTAAAAATAAAAGAAGACTTGAGGTAGTTTAATACAATTCATCCAGGTGTCTATTCAGCAGGGAAAGAATAGCAGTAAGTGTACCTTTAATGGTGCAAATGCATCTTCCTGAGCTGATGCCACTGACGCCATCTTGAGGAGATTTTATTATTTACTGGGAAAGTCCAACTTCGAACAAAGCCAATTTTCAGCAGAGGCCCAGGAAGAAATGCTCTAGGCACATGTCTTTAAAATATGGGAGGAAACCGACACGAAGACAGGGAGGACATGGAGACTTCACACAGAATGTGCTCCAGCCGAGAATCGAACCAGACTCTTGCTGTGAGGCAACAATGCTATCACTGCACCACTGCACCAATACATTTGGTTTTGCACTCAACTCTTAGTGGAAGATATTTTTTTTTTGTCCCTCAAGCCTACGAGGTGTTCAAAAACCTAGAAGAAAAAGAGAAAGTAATTGATACAGGCTACCATAAGTTTTAACCTCTTCTGCCTGAATACATTGTAAATTATCCTAATATGTAGGGACCTTTTTATACTAAGACAGAGGAAATCAACCCAAGGGTGGAAAGTCCTTTTACAAGAATACATTTTGGGATGAAAAGGGGAAACCAGCCTCCCCTAAAAGTTTGATGAAAGCAACTTACTTGTCTGAATGAGTGGAGGAAAAATCAGTTCAGACACTTTGGTTCTAAACATAATAGCAAAAGGCTACAATTTGAAATTCAGCACAAATGTCCACTTCAATGAGATGTTATGTATACCAACAGAACATGCATCACTAATCACCCTTGTATTGCATCTCATGCTACAAAAGGGAACCACAGAAGTTGTCCCAAAGACACAAAAAAGAAATGGCTTTTACTCAAGGATCCTCTTGGTCCCAAGAAAGGATGGTCCATGGAGATCTTTTCTGGACCTTTCAAAATTAAACAAATACCTAATAGTAAGAATATGACAAATGTTAGCCATTCAGCCTCTTTTGCATCTGCTTTGTTCATAGTTTCATAGTTTCATAGTTTCATAGTATAGTACTAGGCTATCTGCCCTAGGGCATTTGTAAGCCTAGCCATAGTGATGTGGCTTTTGCCACCCCATGAAATGGTACAAAAAATGTACAGAATAAATTTAGAATACTGTGCCTCTGTCTAGTAGTGACACAATGAAGGTCCCATTATATAATAGAATTAGTTTACTGTGCCCCTGTCTAGCAGTGACACAGATGTGACCCCTGGGGTAAACTTACGATCTCCCATCCACTCATCAAGATTTCTCTTGAAGAGAGTCAGTGAGGGCCTCTGCCTAATACAAACTGGGATCTTGTTCCAAAGCATGGGAAGCCTCTGGGTTATGAATCTATCCCTCCAGCATGTCCTATTCATACTTGTGCTGAGGTTTAAGTCTTTAGCTCTCGTGGTCCTGATGGATTTGGATTATTTGAGGTGGAGCATGTCCATCAGATCCTGATTGGACATGGCCTTGTACATCAGGCAGAGATCACCTCTGAGCAGGTGGTATGCTACTGAATAGAGCTGAAGTTTCTTTAGTCTGGCAGAATAAGACATATGTTGGAGACCCTTGATCCTCTTGGTGAGGTACTTTTGTGGTCTCTCCAGCTGTTGCAAATGCCGGGTGAGGTACATACCAAATAAGGCATTGTACTCAATCATGGGTCTGATGAGGGAGGAATATAGGGGTACAATGACATCCTTGGATCTGGATGTGAATCCCTTCATGATGAGGTGTGCAAGGTAGAATGTTTTTCTAACCACTTTGGCAACGTGGGTGTCAAATGAGAGGTCGCTGTCAACTTGGGTCCCTAGGTCTCTGATTACTTTTTCCATACTCAGTGGGTTGCTGTCTATGTGATAATTTGTGGGTACTTTGTTTTTCCCAAAGGGGATGACTATACATTTTTTGGCATTTAGTTTAAGGCCGTGACTCCGGCACCAGTTGTCTGTTTCTGTGAGGCCTTTTTGTAGGATGTGTGTGTCTGCTGGTGTATCGACTATGGCGCCTAGTTTGCAGTCATCTGCAAACTTTGTCATCCACAGCCCTCCCATGTTTGCTTTAACATCTGAGAAATAAATGCCGAACAAGAGGGGTCCCAGGACAGATCCCTGTGGGACACCACTTGTGACTGGCTTTGAGTCTGACATTGCTCCAGCGATTTTAACTTTATGGGTTCTGTCCTTTAGCCAGTTTGCAACCCATCTAGTGACATAAGGGTTTACTTTTAAGCTGTTGAGCTTATCTATGATGCCTGAGTGGGGTATTGTGTTGAAGGCCTTAGCCAAGTCCAGGTATGCTGTATGGACTGCTTTGCCCTCATCAATGGCTCTAGTGACTGTTTGAAAAAGTCAACCAGGTTTAAAAGGCAGGATCTGCCCTTTACAAAGCCGAACTGGGTGGGGTCAAGTGTCTGTAGGTCCCCTATGTCTCTGTTTATGAGTTCCATAATGATTCTTTCCATAGCTTTGCAGACCAGGTTGGTTAAGCTTATGGGGCGGTAGTTTCCAGGGTCTGCAGAGGCACCCCTTGTGGAGTGGGACCACTGTTGCTGTATGCCAGTGTTTAGGTACATATCCCGAAGTAAGGCTAAGGTTAAATAGCATTTTTATGTGTGGGTTTAGCTCCTCTTGGAGTTCACGTAACACGCAACCCGGGATACCATCAGGTCCCATTGATGCTGTGTTTTTTGCTTTGTTTAGGGTGGTTCTCACTTGGACATCTGAGATGACAGGGAGATTACATTCAGCTGGGATAAGTATTTCTTCTTTTGGGGGTGAAGGAGGGGAGAAATTTGCACTGAACCTGTCAGCCAGAATGTTGGCAATATCTGTGGGTTCAGTGTATTTTTTGTTGTTGTGAACCAACTCTGAACATATCTGAGGGTTTCTGCCCAGGTTTCTAACATAGCTGAAGAAGGCTTTGTGGTCATCTTTAGTGTCATTAGCGATTTTTCTCTCAAAGTTGGCCTTGGATGTTTTTATGAGAGAACGTAGTTTTCTGCTAATGTTGATCAGAGATGTCTTCCCTTCATGGGATTTTGCTCTGACGTGCAGTAGCTTCCTTCTTTTGTTATACAATTTGTTTATGGCTGAGGTCCACCAGACAGGACGCTTACCTTTGGTGGAGAGGGACTTGGATTTGTTTGGGATTGCATGATCCATGCATTCTTGGAGATGTCCATAGAAAGCATTTGTGAAGGATTCGGCATTGTGGGATGTGGTATCCACTGGCACAGTGGGCTTAAAGGATACCATCTCAGTCTTAAGAAGAGTGAAGTCTGCTTTTGAGAAGTTTTTCACTGTGGTCTTTTGTGCTGGGGGTGGAGGTGGGATATGTATATCCAGGGTGATTAGTTTGTGGTCAGATCTCACTAGTGAGGGGTATACTTCCGTTGTGGAGCATTTTGTCCCCATGTTTGTGATGATCAGGTCTAGTATATTATCTCCCTAGTGGGAGAGGTGACTAGTTGTTCCAGTGCATTTGAATTTATGAATTCCAGGAACCTTTGGGCTAGGGTATTAGGGCTAGAATAATGTACCCAATCTATGTTTGGGTAGTTGGCGTCTCCCAGTATGATGGTATTTTGTGATACATTCATATCCTCCAATGTCTTCAGGAAGGCTGAGTGGGGTTCTTGAGATTGGGAGGGTGGTCTGTAACATGCTACCAGTTGTATAGCAGTTTTGCCTATGGTTAGTTGCACCTGTATGGTCTCTGATGCTTCATGTGTTGCTACTAACCTGGAGGTGTGGGTGTCCTTGATGAATATGGACACTTCCCCTCCCTTTGTGGTTCGGCCCGGGTTTTGGGGCTGAAAAGCATGATACGAGGTATAGCCTGGTAGTGCTGGGGTGCTCTCAGGAGCCTTGAACCAGGTTTCAGTTACTGCACAGACGTCGATGTTCTCCATGCTGAGGAGTGCATCAAGTGCCTGCATCTTAAGATTTAGACTTCTGGCGTTGAGCAGCATTACCCTTAGTTTCTTTCCATTTTTGTTTTCTAAGGAGGTGGGTTTGTCTTTTGAGCCTTGCCTAAAAAAGGCACTATGGGGGTGGCAAGAGCCTTAGCCAATATCTGGAAGCCCAGTGGTGACAGGTGTAAGCCATCCCTTGCGAAGCAGCATGGCTTGTCCAACATGTCATCCCAGGCAGACAGACATTGGATCCCCTTAGAATGACACCAGTGCTTGAGCCAATTGTTAAAGCTGATCATCTTGTCTTTGTATTGTGGTATCATTCTTGGTGAGGGCAAGATGCTGCTCAGGGTCAGGGTCATACCAGCCTGGGCCACATAATCGGAGAGCTCCTCTATGTCTCTTTTCATGTAGTCCAGGGAGGTACGTCTCAGGTCATTCACACCAGCATGGACAATGACGGAGTCATATTTGTACTTGCTTTGGAGTAACTTGAGTGCATGTGTTATGTGGCGGATCCTAGCTCGATAGACAGCTCACAGTCACCTTCTCCTTGTTCAGCCTGGTCAGTGGGACATCAGTGTGTCTGACTATAGAGTCACCTATTACTAGTGTATCAGGCAAGGTGTTTGGCCTTAAGGGCTGTGATTGGTTGACACACTGATTTATTGAAGTATGTGTTGCATGTGTTTTGTTTTGAGGTGGTGGATTTTTGGATGTCTGCTTTGGGAGCCTCTGTTGTTTTGGTAAGTTTTTTATTAGAGCCTCCGAGTATGTCTTTGTGTTTTTATGTGTTTGGTTTGCAGTTGTGGTAGGTCTATGTGGGACTGGGATTGTTGTGTGTGTGGTTGCCATCTCCTCCTGTCTGGTCATGCCAGCCCTGAGTTGAGAGAGTTCAGCCTCCAGTTTGGCTATATAGCTGCATCTCTCACATGTATTTGTGTTTGTTGGGAGGAGGAGAGGGTTGTCTGTGTACATGAGACAATTGTAGCATTGTCTCAAGATACCCAGATTGACCAGCTGAATTGGAGACGACGCCAGTAATCTACCACTCGACATGCTAAAACAGTATAAGGGAGTGCTGTACCTTTAAGGGAAGTGGATATTCACAGGGGTGGTAAGTAGATGTAGTGCTTTACTTAGTACGAGAGTGCTTACTTAGTAGAGAAGTATTGAGAACAAGTGCTAGGCTTATAATATAGAGAGTAGTCTGGTTATACTAAGAGTAGAGCTTCCTTAAGGGAAAATTTGAAGAGCAGACTTGGCGGAGCCAGAAAAAGTTTAACCTTGTTTAACCAGCACTGCGCTATGTGCACAACCGCGCAAAGCCGTGCAAACGCGGATTTTAAACAGTGAACTACAAAAGAGCTAGAAATGGTCCAAAACAACCAATTACTACAGCTTCTTCTGCTGAGGTCACTTCCTACAGGGACAGGTAGGCTGCTCAAGGCTCCCCACTCCCACTGGTGAGCAAAGAAACTTCCTTCTATCCAAGTAAGGTAATGGACAACACAGGAACTACACCACAGCCCAGAATACAGCAATGCCTGTAAACTGGTCTAAACTAGTCGAGGAGAGGCGGGAAAACAAGGATTATTTTATTATTATTTTTTTTTTTGGTAGAAACACACAGAAAATGCAGAAACAGTGATAAATTAGTTACACAGGCTAGCACACTTTAGTGGGCAGCCTCCACAGTTAAATTAAACAAACAAACAAACAAACTTTCGATCAAATTCGACTAAAATGTAACTTTAAGTGCAGATTTTAAAATAATGCAGCAAACAGTTAAAAAACAGTTCAAGCTAGCTCAGGGTAAGCTACAGAAGCTATTCCAAGTGAAAAAAAGCAAAGATACTTAAATCCAGAAAGTAGTCACTTTTCTGAGTTCCCTGCTGCTAGGACCACTCTGCAGGACCACGAGGAGCTTGTCTGAGCAGTATAGCCAGAACAAAACACCCAGAGGCGGATTTTAAACAGTGAACTACAAAAGAGCTAGCAATGGTCCAAAACAAGCAATTACTACAGCTTGTTGTGCTGAGGTCACTTCCTACAGGGACAGGTAGGTTGCTCAAGGCTCCCCACTCCCACTGGTGAGCAAAGAAACTTCCTTCTATCCAAGTAAGGTAATGGACAACACAGGAACTACACCACAGCCCAGAATACAGCAATGCCTGTAAACTGGTCTAAACTAGTCGAGGAGAGGCGGGAAAACAAGGATTATTTTTTGTTTTTGGTAGAAACACACAGAAAATGCAGAAACAGTGATAAATTAGTTACACAGGCTAGCACACTTTAGTGGGCAGCCTCCACAGTTAAATTAAACAAACAAACAAACTTTCGATCAAATTCGACTAAAATGTAACTTTAAGTGCAGATTTTAAAATAATGCAGCAAACAGTTAAAAAAACAGTTCAAGCTAGTTCAGGGTAAGCTACAGAAGCTATTCCAAGTGAAAAAAAGCAAAGATACTTACATCCAGAAAGTAGTCGCTTTTCTGAGTTCCCTGCTGCTAGGACCACTCTGCAGAACCACGAGGAGCTTGTCTGAGCAGTATAGCCAGAAAAAATGCCCAGAGGCGGATTTTAAACAGTGAACTACAAAAGAGCTAGAAATGGTCCAAAACAACCAATTACTACAGCTTCTTGTGCTGAGGTCACTTCCTACAGGGACAGGTAGGTTGCTCAAGGCTCCCCACTCCCACTGGTGAGCAAAGAAACTTCCTTCTATCCAAGTAAGGTAATGGACAACACAGGAACTACACCACAGCCCAGAATACAGCAATGCCTGTAATCTGGTCTAAACTAGTCAAGGAGAGGCGGGAAAACAAGGATTATTTTTTTGTTTTTTTTGGTAGAAACACACAGAAAATGCAGAAACAGTGATAAATTAGTTACACAGGCTAGCACACTTTAGTGGGCAGCCTCCACAGTTAAATTAAACAAACAAACTTTCGATCAAATTCGACTAAAATGTAACTTTAAGTGCAGATTTTAAAATAATGCAGCAAACAGTTAAAAAACAGTTCAAGCTAGTTCAGGGTAAGCTACAGAAGCTATTCCAAGTGAAAAAAGCAAAGATACTTAAATCCAGAAAGTAGTCGCTTTTCTGAGTTCCCTGCTGCTAGGACCACTCTGCAGAACCACGAGGAGCTTGTCTGAGCAGTATAGCCAGAAAAAAACGCCCAGAGGTGGATTTTAAACAGTGAACTACAAAAGCACTAGAAATGGTCCAAAACAACCAATTACTACAGCTTCTTGTGCTGAGGTCACTTCCTACAGGGACAGGTAGGCTGCTCAAGGCTCCCCACTCCCACTGGTGAGCAAAGAAACTTCCTTCTATCCAAGTAAGGCAATGGACAACACAGGAACTACACCACAGCCCAGAATACAGCAATGCCTGTAAACTGGTATAAACTAGTCGAGGAGAGGCGGGAAAACAAGGATTTTTTTTTTTTTTGTTTTTTTGGTAGAAACGCACAGAAAATGCAGAAACAGTGATAAATTAGTTACACAGGCTAGCACACTTTACTGGGCAGCCTCCACAGTTAAATTAAACAAACAAACAAACAAACTTTGTATCAAATTCGACTAAAATGTAACTTTAAGTGCATATTTTAAAATAATGCCGCAAACAGTTAAAAAACAGTTCAAGCTAGTTCAGGGTAAGCTACAGAAGCTATTCCAAGTGAAAAAAAGCAAAGATACTTAAATCCAGAAAGTAGTCACTTTTCTGAGTTCCCTGCTGCTAGGACCACTCTGCAGGACCACGAGGAGCTTGTCTGAGCAGTATAGCCAGAACAAAACACCCAGAGGCGGATTTTAAACAGTGAACTACAAAAGAGCTAGCAATGGTCCAAAACAAGCAATTACTACAGCTTCTTATGCTGAGGTCACTTCCTACAGGGACAGGTAGGCTGCTCAATGCTCCCCACTCCCACTGGTGAGCAAAGAAACTTCCTTCTATCCAAGTAAGGTAATGGACAACACAGGAACTACACCCAGCCCAGTATAGAGCAATGCCTGTAAACTGGTCTAAACAAGTCGAGGAGAGGTGGGAAAAGAAGGATAATGTTTTTGTTTTTTTGATAGAAACACACAGAAAATGCAGAAACAGTGATAAATTAGTTACACAGGTTAGCACACTTTAGTGGGCAGCCTCCACAGTTAAATTAAACAAACAAACAAACTTTCGATCAAATTCGACTAAAATGTAACTTTAAGTGCAGATTTTAAAATAATGCAGCAAACAGTTAAAAAACAGTTCAAGCTAGTTCAGGGTAAGCTACAGAAGCTATTCCAAGTGAAAAAAAGCAAAGATACTTACATCCAGAAAGTAGTCGCTTTTCTGAGTTCCCTGCTGCTAGGACCACTCTGCAGAACCACGAGGAGCTTGTCTGAGCAGTATAGCCAGAAAAAAGTGCCCAGAGGCGGATTTTAAACAGTGAACTACAAAAGAGCTAGAAATGGTCCAAAACAACCAATTACTACAGCTTGTTGTGCTGAGGTCACTTCCTACAGGGACAGGTAGGCTGCTCAAGGCTCCCCACTCCCACTGGTGAGCAAAGAAACTTCCTTCTATCCAAGTAAGGTAATGGACAACACAGGAACTACACCACAGCCCAGAATACAGCAATGCCTGTAAACTGGTCTAAACTAGTCGAGGAGAGGCGGGAAAACAAGGATTATTTTTTTGGTTTTTGTTTTTTTGGTAGAAACACACAGAAAATGCAGAAACAGTGATAAATTAGTTACACAGGCTAGCACACTTTAGTGGGCAGCCTCCACAGTTAAATTAAACAAACAAACAAACAAACTTTCGATCAAATTCGACTAAAATGTAACTTTAAGTGCAGATTTTAAAATAATGCAGCAAACAGTTAAAAAAACAGTTCAAGCTAGTTCAGGGTAAGCTACAGAAGCTATTCCAAGTGAAAAAAAGCAAAGATACTTACATCCAGAAAGTAGTCGCTTTTCTGAGTTCCCTGCTGCTAGGACCACTCTGCAGAACCACGAGGAGCTTGTCTGAGCAGTATAGCCAGAAAAAAGTGCCCAGAGGCGGATTTTAAACAGTGAACTACAAAAGAGCTAGAAATGGTCCAAAACAACCAATTACTACAGCTTGTTGTGCTGAGGTCACTTCCTACAGGGACAGGTAGGCTGCTCAAGGCTCCCCACTCCCACTGGTGAGCAAAGAAACTTCCTTCTATCCAAGTAAGGTAATGGACAACACAGGAACTACACCACAGCCCAGAATACAGCAATGCCTGTAAACTGGTCTAAACTAGTCGAGGAGAGGAGGGAAAACAAGGATTATTTTTTTGTTTTGTTGTTTTTTTGGTAGAAACACACAGAAAATGCAGAAACAGTGATAAATTAGTTACACAGGCTAGCACACTTTAGTGGGCAGCCTCCACAGTTAAATTAAACAAACAAACACACAAACTTTCGATCAAATTCGACTAAAATGTAACTTTAAGTGCAGATTTTAAAATAATGCAGCAAACAGTTAAAAAAACAGTTCAAGCTAGTTCAGGGTAAGCTACAGAAGCTATTCCAAGTGAAAAAAGCAAAGATACTTAAATCCAGAAAGTAGTCGCTTTTCTGAGTTCCCTGCTGCTAGGACCACTCTGCAGAACCACGAGGAGCTTGTCTGAGCAGTATAGCCAGAATAAAATGCCCAGAGGCGGATTTTAAACAGTGAACTACAAAAGAGCTAGAAATGGTCCAAAACAACCAATTACTACAGCTTCTTGTGCTGAGGTCACTTCCTACAGGGACAGGTAGGCTGCTCAAGGCTCCCCACTCCCACTGGTGAGCAAAGAAACTTCCTTCTATCCAAGTAAGGTAATGGACAACACAGGAACTACACCACAGCCCATAATACAGCAATGCCTGTAAACTGGTCTAAACTAGTCGAGGAGAGGCGGGAAAACAAGAATTATTTTTTTGTTTTTTTGTTTTTTTGGTAGAAATACACAGAAAATGCAGAAACAGTGATAAATTAGTTACACAGGCTAGCACACTTTAGTGGGCAGCCTCCACAGTTAAATTAAACAAACAAACAAACAAACTTTCGATCAAATTCGACTAAAATGTAACTTTAAGTGCAGATTTTAAAATAATGCAGCAAACAGTTAAAAAACAGTTCAAGCTAGTTCAGGGTAAGCTACAGAAGCTATTCCAAGTGAAAAAAGCAAAGATACTTAAATCCAGAAAGTAGTCACTTTTCTGAGTTCCCTGCTGCTAGGACCACTCTGCAGAACCACGAGGAGCTTGTCTGAGCAGTACAGCCAGAAAAAAACACCCAGAGGCGGATTTTAAACAGTGAACTACAAAAGAGCTAGAAATGGTCCAAAACAACCAATTACTACAGCTTCTTGTGCTGAGGTCACTTCCTACAGGGACAGGTAGGCTGCTCAAGGCTCCCCACTCCCACTGGTGAGCAAAGAAACTTCCTTCTATCCAAGTAAGGTAATGGACAACACAGGAACTACACCACACCCCAGAATACAGCAATGCCTGTAAACTGGTCTAAACTAGTCGAGGAGAGGCGGGAAAACAAGGATTTTTTTTTGGTAGAAACACCCAGAAAATGCAGAAACAGTGATAAATTAGTTACACAGGCTAGCACACTTTAGTGGGCAGCCTCCACAGTTAAATTAAACAAACAAACAAACAAACTTTCGATCAAATTCGACTAAAATGTAACTTTAAGTGCAGATTTTAAAATAATGCAGCAAACAGTTAAAAACAGTTCAAGCTAGTTCAGGGTAAGCTACAGAACCTATTCCAAGTGGAAAAAAGCAAAGATACTTAAATCCAGAAAGTAGTCACTTTTCTGAGTTCCCTGCTGCTAGGACCACTCTGCAGAACCACGAGGAGCTTGTCTGAGCAGTATAGCCAGAAAAAAATGCCCAGAGGTGGATTTTAAACAGTGAACTACAAAAGAGCTAGAAATGGTCCAAAACAACCAATTACTACAGCTTCTTGTGCTGAGGTCACTTCCTACAGGGACAGGTAGGCTGCTCAAGGCTCCCCACTCCCACTGGTGAGCAAAGAAACTTCCTTCTATCCAAGTAAGGTAATGGACAACACAGGAACTACACCACAGCCCAGAATACAGCAATGCCTGTAAACTGGTCCAGACTAGTCGAGGAGAGGCGGGAAAACAAGGATTATTTTTTTGTTTTTTTGGTAGAAACACACAGAAAATGCAGAAACAGTGATAAATTAGTTACACAGGCTAGCACACTTTAGTGGGCAGCCTCCACAGTTAAATTAAACAAACAAACAAACAAACTTTCGATCAAATTCGACTAAAATGTAACTTTAAGTGCAGATTTTAAAATAATGCAGCAAACAGTTAAAAAATAGTTCAAGCTAGTTCAGGGTAAGCTACAGAAGCTATTCCAAGTGAAAAAAAGCAAAGATACTTAAATCCAGAAAGTAGTCGCTTTTCTGAGTTCCCTGCTGCTAGGACCACTCTGCAGAACCACGAGGAGCTTGTCTGAGCAGTATAGCCAGAAAAAAATGCCCAGAGGCGGATTTTAAACAGTGAATTACAAAAGAGCTAGAAATGGTCCAAAACAACCAATTACTACAGCTTCTTGTGCTGAGGTCACTTCCTACAGGGACAGGTAGGCTGCTCAAGGCTCCCCACTCCCACTGGTGAGCAAAGAAATTTCCTTCTATCCAAGTAAAGTAATGGACAACACAGTTACTACACCACAGCCCAGAATACAGCAATGCCTGTAAACTGGTCTAAACTAGTCGAGGAGAGGCGGAAAACAAGGATTTTTTTATTTTATTTTTTTGTAGAAACACACAGAAAATGCAGAAACAGTGATAAATTAGTTACACAGGCTAGCACACTTTAGTGGGCAGCCTCCACAGTTAAATTAAACAAACAAACAAACAAACTTTCGATCAAATTTGACTAAAATGTAACTTTAAGTGCAGATTTTAAAATAATGCAGCAAACAGTTAAAAACAGTTCAAGCTAGTTCAGGGTAAGCTACAGAAGCTATTCCAAGTGAAAAAAGCAAAGATACTTAAATCCAGAAAGTAGTCGCTTTTCTGAGTTCCCTGCTGCTAGGACCACTCTGCAGAACCACGAGGAGCTTGTCTGAGCAGTATAGCCAGAAAAAAATGCCCAGAGGCGGATTTTAAACAGTGAACTACAAAAGAGCTAGAAATGGTCCAAAACAACCAATTACTACAGCTTCTTGTGCTGAGGTCACTTCCTACAGGGACAGGTAGGCTGCTCAAGGCTCCCCACTCCCACTGGTGAGCAAAGAAACTTCCTTCTATCCAAGTAAAGTAATGGACAACACAGTTACTACACCACAGCCCAGAATACAGCAATGCCTGTAAACTGGTCTAAACTAGTCGAGGAGAGGCGGGAAAACAAGGATTTTTTTTTTTGTTTTTTGGTAGAAACACACAGAAAATGCAGAAACAGTGATAAATTAGTTACACAGGCTAGCACACTTTAGTGGGCAGCCTCCACAGTTAAATTAATCAAACAAACAAACAAACTTTCGATCAAATTCGACTAAAATGTAACTTTAAGTGCAGATTTTAAAATAATGCAGCAAACAGTTAAAAAACAGTTCAAGCTAGTTCAGGGTAAGCTACAGAAGCTATTCCAAGTGAAAAAAGCAAAGATACTTAAATCCAGAAAGTAGTCGCTTTTCTGAGTTCCCTGCTGCTAGGACCACTCTGCAGAACCACGAGGAGCTTGTCTGTGCAGTATAGCCAGAAAAAAAATGCCCAGAGGCGGATTTTAAACAGTGAACTACAAAAGAGCTAGAAATGGTCCAAAACAACCAATTACTACAGCTTCTTGTGCTGAGGTCACTTCCTACAGGGACAGGTAGGCTGCTCAAGGCTCCCCACTCCCACTGGTGAGCAAAGAAACTTCCTTATATCCAAGTAAGGTAATGGACAACACAGGAACTACACCACAGCCCAGAATACAGCAATGCCTGTAAACTGGTCTAAACTAGTTGAGGAGAGGCGGGAAAACAAGGATTATTTTTTTGTTTTTTTGGTAGAAACACACAGAAAATGCAGAAACAGTGATAAATTAGTTACACAGGCTAGCACACTTTAGTGGGCAGCCTCCACAGTTAAATTAAACAAACAAACAAACAAACATTCGATCATATTCGACTAAAATGTAACTTTAAGTGCAGATTTTAGAATAATGCAGCAAACAGTTAAAAACAGTTCAAGCTAGTTCAGGGTAAGCTACAGAAGCTATTCCAAGTGAAAAAAATGCAAAGATACTTAAATCCAGAAAGTAGTCACTTTTCTGAGTTCCCTGCTGCTAGGACCACTCTGCAGAACCACGAGGAGCTTGTCTGAGCAGTATAGCACTTATGTTCAGTGAAGCTAAAGGACACATAGCTGCATATTCCCAGTAATCTGAAGCACAGGAAATTCCTACTATTGTGGGCAAAGGATGGGCAGTATCAGTTCAGCTCCTCAGATTTTACGAAAGCCATTGGTCCAGAAGTCTTTTTTTAGAAAGTGCCTGGCACCAGTTGTTGCCCATTGCAGGACAAAGGGTATACATAGCTACCCATGCCTAGATGATTGACTCCTGCAGCTTCCCTTCAAGGAGGAAATCTTAAGGACAATTTTGCTTAGCAATACCTGCAGAAGTTAGGATTCACTTTTAACCTACAGAAGTCCAAACTGGAATTAGTCCAGAAAATGGTGTTCTTAGCAGTCTCTACTGGACACACAAGTGTTAAGGATTGTTCTGCCTCAGGATAAGGTTGTGTTTCTCATTCACTTCTTCTAGCAGATATCACAAAAGACAATGTAAACAGCTAAGGAGGTCCTTGTGATCCTGGGGCACAAGGCAGCCTCAACCTTGATATTTCCTCAAGCATGAATGGGCATTTAGTTATGACTGTCCATGTCCAGGAGGGTTGTGGGCACTATCCCCGGTAAGAATTTATAGTGCCCCATCGACTTGTCCAGGTTCCTCTTGAACAGTGTCATAGAGGTGCTCTGTTTCACATGAATTGGTAACCTGTTCAAAAAGTGCAGCAGTCACTGGGAGATAAATCTGTCCCTCCAGCATGTCCTATTTAAGTCACAGACCATATTTAAGTCCCTGGAATGGGTAGCCCTAGTCCTATTTGATTTACTGATATCTAGCAAGTTCATTAGGTTTGGATCTTGGATTGCTCTTGGTTGTCCTCATATCTCCACCAACAGTCCCCATGTGTACAACAGCAACAGGACATATAAATTAAAAGAAGAAACCCTTTTATTTTTGTTAAAAATCCGATTAAAGTTAACCTTAGGTGCGTGGATGTGACCATTGCTTAGCTATGGTTATTGCAGCTTAAATGGCTGAAGAGGATAACAAGGAAGATATATGCAAATGAAGCAGTATAGCAATAGTGTAGTGGGCAGAGCACTCACCTTATGAGCAGGCATTCCCAGTTTGAGTCCCACTGCTGCACATTCCATTTTCCATGTGAAATCTGTATATGAACATTTTTTGCTGTATAATCTACTAAATAACATTTAAATGTGAACTGGAGTACTGCATTAAATGCACATGTGAAGTGTCAGTGTCATAATGAATAAGGCACTAGTAAGCAGATATAAGCACTAGTAAGCATGTTTAAGTGCATTTGCGTGGGGGTAAGCATTGCCTACACAGATTAAGCAAAGTAGAAGCTAACTGAGTGTAAGAAACTGTAACCGGAAGTAAGTACTGCTTAGCTCCATGCAAACCTGCCTACAACTGCTTTAAAGTGCCTTAACCACTCTGTATCCAATGGCCTGCGTTCTGCCCAGCAACAAAATAAACAGCCTCTGCAAGGCTTGAACCCAAGACCCTGTACACTAGAATCACAGTAGTTAACCACTAAGCCATCATAGCAGTGCACAAGATTGAGGTTTCAACAAACAAATCCTCACCATAGGAAATCAAACTGAACATGTGAAAGGAATCTATGTACAGTGTGATGTTGTATAACCTGCTACATAACATAAATATGTGAACTGGAGTACTGCAGTAAGGCCAGATGTGAGGTGTTATTTTAATAAAGTGTTGATGTCCCCAGGACCCCATACAGTGTATGTACACATGAATCACAGATACCAGACAAATATATAACATAACAAATCATACATCAATGCCAAAAGGAAAATATAATGCAAACTAAAAAAAAAAAAAAAAAAAAATTTTAAGCTTGTTTCCTGCCCTTCCTGTTAAGTGGTATAGACTGTAGGCTTCTGAGCCCCCAAGCCCTTCTGTGTTGGAGGGAAGCCTTCTAGCTTTTTTTTTCTTATATCTAGCCGGTTTTCTAGTTTCAGCACTCAAATCTGTTTCTTTGAACTCAGCACTTGTTCAGAACTCATTGTAAGCACTACATAAGCTGCAAATTACTACAGCACTCAACTTTCCTCACTTGTCTAGTGGAAAGCAGTTTTTAGTACTTAATAAATAAGCACTTATCCAGGCATGTCTGAGGGTCAGCTCCCAGTGATTTCTCCTGTCTACCTGATGAATCTGGGTACCTTGAGGCAATGCAGCAATTGCCTCATGTACACAGACAACCTCCTCCTCCTACCACCCAACACTACAACCTGTGAGAGATGCACTTATATAGCCAAACTGGAAGCAAAGCTCTCTTCACCCAAGACTGGACTAGACAGTCAAGAGGAGAGGGTAAACACTTGCACCACACCACACTCAACACATAGTCCCTCAAAACCTACACCACCAAAACACACACATAGAAACACAAAACACACACCTACATTCATGGAGGCTCTCAATAAAAACCTGCCCAAGCATCAGGGACATCCAAAGCATAAACGCAAGCAAACTCCACCCCCCAACACAACCCAAATTACACATAGCCCACAAACTCAGTGTGCCACTCAACCACAGCCCATAAGGCATAACAACGTACCCAACACTCTAGTCATAGGTGACTCTATAGTCAGGCACACTGATGTTCCACTCACTAGACTAAACAAGGAGAAAGTTACTGTCAGCTGCCTGTCAGGTGCCAGGATCCGCCACATAATGCATGCACTCAGGTCACTCCACAATAAGTACAAATATGACACTGTCATTGTCCATGTTGGTGTAAATTACCTGAGACGTACCTCCCTGGACTACATGAAAAGAGACATGGAGGAGCTCTCCGATCTTGTATCCCAGGCAGGTATGACCCTAACCCTGAGTAGCATCCTGCCATCACACAGAATGATACCACAGTACAAGGACAAAATGATTGACTTCAACAATTGGCTAAGCTTCTGGTGTCATTCTAAGGGGATCCAGTATTTGTCTGCCTGGGACGACATGATCGACAGTCCATGATGCTTTGCCAGAGATGGCCTGCACCTGTCGCCCTTAGGATTCCGGATACTGGCTAAGACTCTTGCCACCCCTATAGTGCCTTTTTAGGCAAGGTTCAAATGACAAATTCACCACCGTAACAGGTACAAGCAAGCAAAATCTGAGGGTAATGCTACTCAATGCTAGAAGTCTAAACCTCAAAATGCACTCACTCGAGGCACTCCTTAAAATGGAGAACATTGACATCTGTGCAGTGACAGAGACCTGGTTCAAAGCTCCAGAGAGCACCCCTGCATTACCAGGCTTCAATTCATACCACACCTTTTGGCCACCTAACCCAGAAAGAAGCACTAAAGGCGGAGGCGTGTCCATATTCATTAAGGATATCCACACCTCCAGGCTAGTTGCACAGCATAATGCATCTGAGATTATCCAAGTGCAACTAACTCTGGGCAAGACCGCAATCCAAATTGTAGCTTGCTACAGACCCCCACCATGCCCCAGGATTCACACTCCTCATTTCTTGATACACTAGAAAGTATTAGGGTACAACCCAACACCCTAATAATGGGCGATTTCAACTACCCCACCATTAACTGGGAAAACTACTCATGTACCAACTCTTTTGCTCAACGTTTTCTAGAATTCATAAATTCCAACGCCTTGGATCAACTTATTCACACCCCCACCAGGGGCAGCAATATCCTAGACCTGGTCATTACCCACATGGGAAACCGGTGTTCCACACCAAAGGTCAATTCCTCATTGGTCAGATCCGACCACAAGCTTATCAGCCTAGACATCCACATCTCACCCCCAGCCCCAATTAGGGAAACCAATGTAAAAAAATTCTCAAAAGCCAACTTCACACTTCTTAAGACAGAAGTGGCAAACTTCATGACACCCATGCAGATGGACAATAGAGGTATGACTGCCGAATCCTACACAAATGCACTTTATAAGCACTTACACGAGTGCATGGATCATGCTATCCCTAATAGAACCAAGATGTTATCCTCCAAAAAAAGGAAGCCAATCTGGTGGTCCTCTGCCATAAACAAACTCTACAATAGAAGAAAGAAACTGTTGCAAAAAACAG
The DNA here is from genome assembly GCF_019279795.1 of Protopterus annectens. Taxonomy (NCBI): domain Eukaryota; kingdom Metazoa; phylum Chordata; order Ceratodontiformes; family Protopteridae; genus Protopterus; species Protopterus annectens. Next base: position 1,336,357,889 of record NC_056737.1, read on the forward strand.
TAAAATCCCATGACTGGAGGAACTCCCTGGTCAACCTCAGTAAGAAGCTGAGATCCCTCATAAAATCCTCCAAAGCTAGTTACGAAAACAAAATTGCCACTGACTCTAAAGACAACCACAAAGCATTCTATAGCTATGTCAATAATCTAAATGGGAACACTCAGATCTGCTCTGAGTTACAGCATAATGGCACTAAATATACAGAACCAACTGATATTGCCAACATCCTGGCAGATAGGTTCACTGCTAACTTTACCCCTATCTCACTCCCTAGAGGGCCCATCTCTATACCGGAAGAATGCAAAGTTCCTATAATCACAGCTGCACAGGTAAAAAAACACACTCTCCAAAGCCAAGAACACAGCATCCATGGGACCAGACAATATCCCAGGCTGCGGTCTACACGAACTACAGAATGAACTGGCACCCTACCTAAGCACCATGTTCAATCATAGCCTCAGGCTTTGTACCCACTGAATGGTGCACTGCGACAGTTATCCCACTCCACAAAGGGGGAGCCACGACGGACCACGGGAACTACCGCCCTATTAGCCTGACGAGCCTGGTCTGCAAGGCCATGGAACGTATCATCATGGAACTCATAAACAAAGACATTGATAATCTCCAAACTCTGGACCCTACTCAGTTTGGATTTGTAAAAGGCAGATCATGTCTCCTAAACCTGATTGACTTCTTTGAAGCAGTCACCAAAGCCATAGATGAGGGTAAAATGGTTCACACAGCTTATCTAGATCTCGCCAAGGCTTTCAACACCATCCCCCACTCTGGAATTATAGATAAGCTCACTAAACTAGGTATAAATCCCTATGTCACAAGATCGGTTGCCAACTGGCTCATGGACAGAACCCACACTGTGAAAGTAGCGGATTCCAAATCCGACATCAGACCAGTGACAAGTGGAGTATCACAGGGTTCAGTCCTGGGTCCTCTCCTGTTTGGTATCTACTTCTCTGAAGTGCAGGCCAACACAGAAGGTCTTTGGCTAACAAAGTTTGCAGATGACTGCAAACTAGGAGCCATAATCAAAACTCCTAATGATGTGGACAAACTACAAAAGGGCCTCACTGAGACAGATACCTGGTGTCAAAGCCATGGCCTGAAGCTCAATGCCAAAAAGTGTATTGTCATCCCCTTTGGTAAAAACTCTGTACCCATGAACTACCACATAGCTGGTAGTCTACTTAATGCCGAAAATAAGAGACCTTGGGACACAGGTGGACAGTAGTCTCTCCTTTGATAATCACATCGCCACAGTGGTCAGGAAATCCTTCTACGTGGCTCATCTCATCACAAAAGGATTTTCATCCAGAAAAAAAGAGGTCATTGTTCCCCTCTACTCATCACTCATTAGACCCATTATAGAGTACAACGCCCCTTTTGGTATGTACCTCACAAGACATCTACAACAACTGGAAAGACCACAGAAATACCTCACAAAGACGATTACTGGCCTCAAAGAGATGCCCTATGCAGACCGTCTCAAAAAGCTACAGATTTACTCCATCTCATATCGCCTACTCAGGGGCGATCTCTGCCTAACATACAAAGCTATGTCAAACCCAGAGTTGTTGGACATGCTCCACTTAAAGAAATCCCAATCCCTCCAAGCTACACACTCTAGGAACCTTAACCTTGTCACCACAATAAACAGAACATGCTGGAGGGATAGATTCCTGTCCCAGAGACTTCCCATACTCTGGAACAGACTACCTATCTATGTCAAACAGAGATCCTCATTAGCACTCTTCAAGAAAAATCTTGATGATTGGATGGGAAATGGGAAATTCACCCTGGGGATCACTTCTGTGGCTCTGCTCGACAGGGGCACAGGAAAATAATTTTCTTGGGTGGCGAAAGCCAGGGTACATTTTTTGGCTAGGCTTGTATGGGCCCTAGGGTCGATAGCCTAGTACCTACCTATGAACCTATGAACCTATGAACTAAATATTAAGCAATGCTAAGCATTGCACAGCTCAGCTTAGTTGGGGTAAGCAATGTGTAGGCCAGCTAACTCAATCTGCCCAGTGGTATGCCCCTTTAAGCAATGCCAACATTAGGTAAGTAGGTGTGCCCATAGCTTAGCCTTTTCAAAATTATCCAATCATGGGAAAGTGCAGGAAATCAGGTGTATTTAAATCCCACAGGTGTCAATAATTCCCATACCTGGTTGCAGCTCCCTACTGTAGGCAGAATGGCTGAAATTGGGGAAGGCACTCAATTTAGAGTGTGGCGCTGGGGCATCCCAGGAGTCCAGAATCATGGTATGGCCCCTGGTAAAACACCATGAGGAGGGAATACTGCAGGGCCAGTACCAGGGCTCTCAGTATAAACTGGAGGCCTGGGACAGTCTTGCCCATGATCTCACCAGTGCCACTGGTATCCCCCGGACTGGTGAGCAGGTCAGACATCACCATGCTGACCTGAAGTGGTGGAGGGTTGATCTCTTGGACTAGTGGATCCAAGAAGCAAGGCAGATGGCCGATGCCCCAGCACTAAGTACCCATTCTACTATGTAGATAATGATTGCCTAGCTTGTGTATACTATGGATAGGTAATGGCTAAATATCACTGTATTTCTCTGACAGCTGCAGATGAGTGGGCTGTGAACCAGCAAGCCCATGCTGCTAGGCTGCAAAGGCTGCATCACGAGGCAGGTTAGTAATATTCCCACATGTACTCTCATAACAAATAAATATAACAATTCCGGAAAGTGTTTTACCAGCAAAGAAGTGTATTGTGTATGGGATGTACTGAATAAACCAGACAATATGGCAGGAAGACTGTCCTATAGGTTGCGTGGAAATAAAGGTGTAATATCTTGTGAATAAAAGTATACCCCTGGAGTGCTTGTGTACATCCTGCTTTCATATGTTGTTGTAATGTTGCATTATATAAATAGTACTGTTGTATTAACCAGTGTTCCCACACTGTTGAATGCAGTTAAAATGCGTAGGAAGTTCAGTATAACAGTGTGGGAAGTCCCAAGAAGTCAGTCATATAGAACAACTGAGGGAGACTTAGACAGAAACCATTGGAATGATTTACACCAATTACCTGATAGCACAGTATACTGTGATGTCAACTGTAATAGTTTTACCACACACAGCAGGGGTTCAAATCCCGAGAATGGTAGTAAGTTGTAGGCATAATCATACCCCACAACTGTACAGAGTTTGCTAGAATGTTCAGATAGTACGCTGTAAGCATAATCATAACCATTAACTGTACAGACTGTGGCAGAATGTTCAGGTAGTAAGCTGTATGCATAGTCATACCCCTCAACTGTTCGATCTGTCCAGCATGTCCAGATAACTGGCCCAAATCTGCTGCCCGGCAACCTGTTCCCCTGACAAATCAGTGTGATGATCCATGAAATGTAGGCAGCTTATACTGACATATAATGGATAGTCAGAACTGAACATAAAAAGAGAATGTATATGGAAACAAACCTGTCATTGTAGCATCTCACCCAAAGTGTATGACAGCAATTCTCAATATATGTCACATTAACACCTGCATCCTATCACACCTTGACCAGAGTGTGTGCAATAACAGATTGTTAGGTATGTGTATAACAGCAACATGGAATCAGGGAGTATGCCTAGAACTTGTCAGGTAGTGTTAACAAAGATTTTCTCCACAGCTATAACAGGTAAGAAGTGTAGACTGTAGGTACTACACAGGTCATGTATATACTTGTCTACAAGCATGGAATCTGGGAGTATGTGTAGAAAGTGGCAGGTAGTGTTAATGATTTTCTCAACGGGTATAACAGGTAAGAGGTGTAGACTATACGTACGACACAGTCCATGCATATACTAAGCTACAAACATACCATTTTACAAAGTAAGGTCATTGGGTAGTGTAATAATACATGTAAGGGACAGATCACTGCAGTGACTAAGAAAGTTGTGAAAACTACAGGGATATATTAGTTGTTAATTGACCTCTCTCTCATCCCCTCCATATGTGCAACAATAACCATATTACACACCTCAGTGGGTACGTGTACACTCCAAACTTTTGTTGGGACCTATATCCCATTGGTTTATAAATATTCACATTTGATTCTATGCATGTGCCATGTTAAAATACTCCCATATTGGTGGCCTGTTGCCATCAATGAAACTTGCATGCTGTTGTAATGGCCACTGTTGTTCCATATATGCATGTGTTCTGCTTGATCTGCAACTGTTTGTAAACTGGTGCCTTGGATTAATAGGAATACCTATGCATGCTGTTATAACTAACCCTGAATGCTGTTGACTATGACTAACTGATATCTTTCTTAAAACTGCAACACCATAGCTCATATGGGAAGGACGGTCCCAGTGGACCCACCTATTCCACCTCAGCTGGCCATGGCACCAGGCACCAGCACATCTGGGGCCCAGCCTGGGACCTCTTCTCCTTCATTGGCTCTGCAACACCTTCAGGTGGAACCACCACAGTGGATGGGGGTCAGCCCCCCCCTGAGAGCACGGGCAGAGATGGTACCTGTCACTCACCATCAGGTCCTGGCCACGGTGCGTAGGGAGCTTGACAAGGAGATTTGAGACCGACTATATCAGCTTGAGGGCTGCGTGGTGCAATTGGAGGGTGAGCCTGCCCCTCCTACCCAGCTCCCAGCACAGCCACCTTTGGGGCCGTGAAGGTGCAGTGGTGACTGCCTGTGGGTGGGGACCTCAGTCCCACTGTTTCCATTTGGGTGCTCATGGGCTTGTGACTTTCAAACACCTCTCCCTGTCCAAGGTGTTTACCTCCCACATGTGTCATATACCGCCCCTGTATGCATCTTGTCTGTTAACCTACCTCCCCAAATATACCTACTACTCCTCCCCAACATCCCATTCTCACCTGAAAAAGAAAAAAAAGGGCAATCTGTTCCCACAAAAAAATCTCGCCCCATACATAGCTGTCTATTTCGCACACGTGTCCACTGGACACATGTAATCTGGTCTAACTGGCATCACAACATATTATTGTTGTCCTCACCCCCACCCAGGGGTTTGACTGTCCAAATCTACCTCCAAATTCAGTGTATATGCACAGCTGTTGCTGTAGAAGAAATGGGCAGCTATGGACCTTCCCTTCAGCTTTCCTGCACATCCCTGGCTATTTTCCCTACTGTCTTTCCCTTTTTGTGCCCCTTTTTTCACCACTTTCTTATCAACCCCTTTTTATTTTCTTTTAAAGAAATTAGCAGGGGGGTAAGTGGGAGTAAGCACTTTTAAGCAGCAGTAAGCGGGTTTAAGCCTGTTTGTACGGTGATAAACAATGCCTACACTGGTTAAGCAATGTAGAAGCTAACTGAGTGTAAGCTGTAACTGGAGGTTAGCATTGCTTACCTCCATGCAAACCCGCTTACAATTGCTTAAAAGTGCCTTAGTCACCCTGTATCCAACAGCTCTCATCCTGCCCAGCAACAAAAGAATCTGCACTCCCAAGTTGCAAGCCCCAGACCCTGCACACTATAGGCAAAGTGATTTACCACTAAGTCATGGCAGATACACATACAGGTGATGTTATCGTAAACATATCATCCAGCACAGTCATTCAACACTATAGGAAATGTATGTATTAATACGAGCAACCATTTGTACATTGCTCAAATACAGTATTTCGAGCAGTCTATGTATATCAAAAAAAAAACAGTGCCTGTCCAATCATAATGTGAGAACAGTAGTCTTGCAAAAAACTTAAGAAAATAATAAAAAATGGTGCACGTTGAGGGGGTGTGTGGGCATGCTTCATGCTCAGAATGTCAAACCTGGGATGTCGGTTCCGCGGAACCGGGAGATGAGGCTGGGCAGGTGTGTGAGCAAACCGCTGCTTCTCAAACCCCTGGCAGGATGCTACCAGTGGGAGAAACAGTGTAGACCAGCTAAGTCTAATCTTGACACAAAAACAGGTCCGTCCTTGGTGGGACGAACCAAAAATTGTGAGTCAAACCATTGTCTACACATGTCTCGAAAGATGAACAAGGCAAGGCTCATACGTACATGGACTAAGATGAAGAGCCTGAAGAAGCTTGGGTCGAAACAGTATACTGGATGAGTACTGAGATGTGGAGAGAGGGCAATGTGTGGAGGTGTGGTATGGCTGGGCTAGCAACTGGAGAATGGATGGTTTCTGTGTATGTGGAGCTCGGGGTGGGGTGGGGGAAGGAACCATGGGTATGAAATTATGAAAGATATATGCAAATGAAGCAGCAAAGCAATACTGTAGTGGGCAGAGCATCTGCCTAATGAGCAAGCATTCCCGGTTCGAGTCCCACTGCAGCAGTCTATTTTACATGGCAAAGTATGTTATAACCAATTTTGTTGTTGCAAAACCCACTAAATAACACATATTTATGAACTAGAGTACTGCAGGAAATGCACATGTGAAGTATCAGTGTCATAATGAATAAGCACTAGTAAGCAGGTTTAAGCACAAATAAGCAGTAGTAAGCATATGTAAGCACTAGTAAGCGTGTTTGAGTGCATCTGTGTGGGGGTAAGCACTGCCTACACAGATTAAACAATATGGAAGCTAACTGAGTACAAGAAAGTGTGACTGGAAGTTAGTGCTTACCGTCGTGCAAACCAGCTTACAACTGCTTAAAAGTGCTTTAATCACTCTGTAGCCAATGGCCCTTGTTCTGCCCAGCAACAAAATAAACAGCCTCTGCAAGGCTCAAACCCAGGACCCTACACACCATACACAAAGTGATTTACCACTATGCCATGCCAGATGTAAATAAAAACAGTGTTTTCTGAAACATATCATCCAGTCCAGTCATGCAACAGTACAGAGAATGTATACCAACATGTAGATGTATGCGTATGTAAATACATTAATATCTAAACAGATACAACATATCTATATATGTAGATATATATATAGATATATTTCTAAAAATATATACATATATATTAATGTATATGAACATATATACATGCAAATGCCAACACCGACACATATATGTGTCTATACCTATATGTCTACATATACACTGCAAGTTACATATGTGTACACAGATATATATCTATGTAGGTATATACGGACATAGTTATATATATGTAAGCAGATATATATATATCTATATAGGTATATATGGCCACACATCTGTAGATAGCAATGGCAGATTAACAAAAACACATATGTCCACATGCAACATTAATGGGGTTGAGAGGCCCCACACACTATACGTCTTGTATGAATACGCATCCCCCCCAACAGCCAAACATGTCCGCCTGCAATAAACTACCAAGTGTTGCAGATCCCATAACCAGGACCTGACACGACATGGGAAAAATATTAACAGTACTACATCACACCTGTATGATGTTAGGCTGGTATTGGTATCATATGCAGTACAGTCTGCCTCCCACAGGAAATGTAAAATGTGGAAGCCATCAACATCCCCAGGATACAGATACACAGACACAGATATGCAAATACAGATATACACACACACACACACACACACACACACACATATATATATATATATATATATATATATATATATATATATATATATATATATATACATGTGACTACACATACACATGCAAATATATGTACAGTAAGATACATATGTAGAAGGTGCACACAATATGGAACAACTGGACGCTGTATGGGCCACCAGTGCAAATGACAATCATTGCCTGCAACATATACCCACAGAGAGGTCATAGGAAAAACACCACACACAGGTTTGCAGAAATGGAAAACCTTTAATTGTGTACTATTACAGTTCTATATGCCATGTCATATAGCTGTTCAGACACTGACATCCATATAAACAGAAGAATGCAACAGTGAAACAGTTATAATAATACAGTAGTCTGGAAAGATTCACCACTGTTGCTGTCCAGGCCAAGCCCGTCAAATTGTACAATAGTGAAGACAGACTGGGCCGCAGGATACCAAACAATCAACAGTATGTAATGCAGGTGTATAGTTCAGCAGCCTCTATCTACACTCTGTACAAAATCAGTAGGTGGTAAAGACATCATTTGACCAAATGGGTTGTAACTGTTACATAACAAGGCATAACTGACACCATCACAAGCACACTGGCAAACAGAACAGTCTGTATGACAGGAGACAGTAGGCTTGCATTAACCCAATTGATGTAAGTAATGCAAATATAGGTGAAGTATATGGTACTGTACATCCAGATACCTTAAGGCAGCTCACCCTGATACCCCCACATTTTTGTAACACCCTAGGTCATGTATGGTGCTTCCTCCCTAGACTCAATAATACAGGGCCATATACCACTGTTACATACACTGGCCTCTGGAGTGCATAAGGGCACACATGTATTGTGTAGATGACGCCCACATGTATATGGCCTCAGCCCCACTGTATGTGTGGGGGATACAACAGCAGTGGACTGATGGCAGCAATGGCAGTGTGATATACTCACAGCCCACTACAGAACAACCCCCGACAGCACGTCATATGTGCAAAACTTGGTATGTAGTTGGAGGACAGAGGCTGGAACACAGGCACATATGTGGAAAACTGCTGCCATACACTAAGCAAGTTGCTGGTGATACAGGATAGTCTGCAACATACCCTTAGTCAGGGAATTGAGGTTAGAAACAGAAATGGATGTAGCCATGTACTGATAGCACTCAACACACACACTGCCAGTGAATTAGCTGACACAGGACCTGTGTGGTGAACAGACATAACATGATAGGCATACCTCTGGCCAGCGGGAGGATAGGCCCACAGTTGTGAGCTATGCAGACATACTGCATTCCAAGGTAAACTAGTATGTATACACACACACCCTGTAACACCAGTAATATACACAGCATAACACAATTCTACTTACATTCTGTCTGTATTTCCTGAATCTCCTACAAATATGTGGCTGCCCTGAGTGTGCCGGTTCTCCTGTAAGAGCTATTGCTACCTGTTGTCTGTAACACTGATGCCCACACACAGGAAGGATGTCCATCACACAGGAAATGTAAAGGGACCACGCCCACATGATGTGGGGATTTATAGTAGGTGGTTGCCATGACAGTGGTAATTGGAAGTACTATAGATGTGTAATCATATATATATGGCTATCTGGATAATTATATGTACATATATTGCCACCATATGTCCTGGACATGGAGTGTAGCCCTACCCCAGCCTCTATAGTCCCAAAGTCATAGTGCAAGGGGGTGTCAGGTATGTATAGCAGGTATATTAGTAGGCTATTGCTACTGTCATTGGGATTGTCTTCACAGACATGGTGTGTGTGGGAGGTCACATCTGCTTATAACATGTGTGCCATTGGCTACTGATAGACATCCAAAGGGCATCATGGTAAAGTACCACTGCTAGCATGTAATGCCCCTGTGGACTGCAGCAGAGATATTGGCCAATATATGTGGACATTCTGACACACTCTGTACAGTCCAGAGGTATATACACAACCCCTTAGTGCACATGTGTACCATGCCTGACAATATGGATGTAGATAGCCATGTAGATGGGTATAACACATAACGACTGGTATACATTTGCCACCATATGTTATGCATTCACACACCCCTGTCTGGCCTGACACATAATATCCACTGGTACAGGAGCGCCATGGCCACATACTACCCACTAGATATTGACATACATCTGTACAGCATCCCACTGCTCTGTCTGACATACATGACTGTTAAGGGAGGCCCAGCAGCAGTACATCTGGCAAGTATCTGCACATGACATCTCACTGAGTAAGTACAGTAGGCTGCTAGGCATGTAACAATGCACTGTGCAGGCTACAGGCGGAATGGCTGAACAATGGCCTACATCTCCTATGGGGGAATGCACATGTACCTGCATATATAGCAGGCTCTACAGGCATGTCACAGCACAGGGTAAGATACACCTGTGTGAAAGTGCATAACCACAACCAATGTGAACACAGCCACAGCCACATATGTTAAGCTAGCATAGTATTACAGTATATGGACTATCTGTTCAACGCCATCCTCATATGTGCCACTCACAGACTGACCCTACATATACTGGGCTGCTACACAGTTTGGTCTGATGGCTGTCTGTGGTATGGGACATGTGGGTATGGCCCTACAAACATGTACGCCAATACAGTACCATACAGTGGAGCAGCATGTAACATCAGATAGGACGGGAACTAGAACAATGACATCTACCGCAGTCTGTACACAGGCTAGGTTACATATTAACAATACACACACTGTTGACATTCACCATAAGTACACAGACCTCAGTCCTGTACAAACATCCACACAATGTCCAGGTTATGTCAGGAAATATAACCCCTACTGTACATAACATGTGTAGCAGTCTGATATATCACTGGCTTGTTATCATGTATGATGACACTAATTATGGCATACAGCACATATGCACCACTTCATGCATGTCATGTACAAAGGTTGACAGAGTTGTGGCTGGAAGCACATACACAGGGCCAATATTGACATGTTGCTGTGATAACCTCATACATTTACTGTTGTAACGGGGTTTGTTGCACCATATGTCCTATGAGGGATATGAAGTCAGTAACTGTCATGGCTTTCACCATCTACAGACTGCAATCCTCACACTACCTTCTGCAGTCCACAGATAGATGCTCCATGGGTAACACATGAAACTAAAGGCACAACACACTGCCCAGTATGCAGATGACCCTGAAGATGGGGATTCCTCATAAACATAGAACTGACATGGCAGGTATTAAAACATGTTGGACAGCCATATCCACACACACACACACACACACACACACACACACACACACTGTTAAACCAACATTACCCCAAATGCAGTATAGCAGCACTTACAGTCTGTAGTTAGGTCAGGTGCATCCCCGTCCTGTGTGTTGCCCTGTTTCCACAGTGTACATTGTTAGAGGTAAATCCCCAATCCATCTGAGATGCTGTTTGCCAAACAACAGATCTAGTTCCTGCTCACAGTGAATGAAAAGGGCCAACACCAACATGATGTTCCTAGATATAGGAGTGTGTTTCCATGCAATTGGCTATGGGAATGTTACCACAGCTGTTCCACATGCAATCAGCTAGGGGAGGGCTGCAATTCATGCAGAGGACATCAGCTGATCATGAGCATCACTTAAAATACACATGCTGCTCCCTAAGCAAAGCAGGTGTAGGTCTCCACATCCACCGGAGAGGGAGTGGGTGAGGCAGACAGAGACAAAGACAAGTCAGGGAGGGGTGGAAGAGTAAAACTTAGGCATGTTTGTGTCACACACCTACCAGCACAGGTTATCAAACCCCTGACAATTATGTAGTAATATCACAGTTCTATGCAGTTATTGGATGCGCCACCTGTTGTGGAGCCCTCAAAACATATATGTGATGGTGAGTGACATCTGCAACAGGTATACGGTAGCTTTACGGAAGATGACGTACACGTGCCTGTCCACATGAACAGGTGCCAGCATCAACACAGCCACACTGTCACAGTGACGCACACACATTGACACACTTGGCAGGGCCAGGAGTACAACTCATCAGTAGTGGGATTGCCACAACACATCACTGTGCATGTATCACATGCACCACACGGGTCATACAGGGGTTGTATGGGCAAAGGGTATGGGGAGGTGGCTGACATCAGACAGCATGCTACAGTATGCCCATGGGTATTGTAGGGAGTGTGGATGTGAACATACACACATACACAAACACATAGGGTGCCAGTACTGACATGCATGGGTCCATGTCTGCATGGGTGTGTGGTGGTCAACTGTGCCAGACAGCTGTACAAGGCTAGGTGATGGGTATACCTTGGCATCAGGCCACATGACAATGGTCTGCATTGTGGCTCAGGCCTATAGTGTCTGCATTTGCCCACACAGGTGGGTATTGTATCCCCCATCCAGTCACCTGGGTGACTATTGTGTGTGGCCAGTGCTGTGCATCGCTTGCCATGTATGTGTTCCCCAGTCCATGACATGGACAGTGTCTAGGATGTGCACGCCTCCCACATGCATGTACCGTAACATGTGGAACTGTACCTGGGGTGTCTGGTCCATGTTGTGAACACAGATTATCATCAGATTTGCCAGTCTTGCCCACCTGTGGTGAGAACTGGTAATGGGCAGCAGGTTTACCCTGCACTTACAATGATAGCATGCTAATGACATTCCCTGGTGTCAGTGACATCTGTCAATACAGGGCATGTTGTCAGGCATGGTATGTCCTTTGTGGGTCACATGTGATGGCACCACAGGTGTTGCAGGTGTCCATTGGGGAACATGGGGAAGGTGCACTGTCTGCACGTACGTGCATATTGGACAGATGGACAGGGTGCTATGCCCTCTGTAGCCCACTATCACCCCATAGTTACTATCAGTTGCCAATATGCAGTGTATTACATATTGGCTGTTGCCTAGGAATGTGTGTAAGAGACATGGGTTGAGAGTGTGGTCTGGGTAATACTCGGGTTGCTAAGTGTGATTGCCTGGCCTTGCTGTCACATGTATGGGTATGACTTTGCATCCCAGCCTCTCAGCTGTTTCACATATGTTATCCCTGTACAGTGGACATTGTGATATATAGTAGGGCTACCATATAAGAAATATGCAAAACCCACTCCACATTGGCCACAGGTGTCACACACACTCACAACCACCTCCACACAGGATACAAGTTACAAACACACACACACACACACCTGTCATGTCTGGGAGTAGAACCCCTACCTAACTAGTTTATTACACTACATCACTACGCAGTTATAGTATGCACCACAGAGATTACTGGAGTACTCCTTCCCCAAAGGTGTATATCACATTGGATGACATCAGCAGGATTGCCAAAGTAGGCCATTCGAATTGTAGTGAGTGTGACTAGCCTAAAATGCATTGCACCTTACACAGACAGTAACACACACACAGAACATCCACAACTGACATGTGTGGGTATAGAACCCCTAACAGAGGTCTATATAACACTACAGCATGGAGCTGTTATAGGACGCACCACGGGGATTACTGGAGAACTCCTTCCCCAAAGGTGTATTTCACAATGAATGACATCAGCAGGATTGCCAAAGTAGGCCATTTGAAATGTACTGAGTGTGACTAGCCTATAATGCATTGCTCCATACACAGACACTGAAACACACACAAAGCATCCAGAACTGCCATGGGTGGGGATGGAACCCTACCAAAGTTCTAAATCACACTACAGCAGTACGCAGTTATGGCACACGCTACAGAGATTACTAGGCTACAACCTTCACAGAGGTGTATTTCTAGGTGGGTGACATCAGCAGCCTTGCCAAAGTTGAACATATGAATTGTAATGAGTGTGAGTACCCTAAAAAGCATTGCTCTCTACACAGACAGTCGCACACACTTGCCATGTCTGGGATTAGAACACCTACCTAACTACTTTATCACACTACAGCAGTACGCCGTTACAGGAATGCTACAGAGATTACTGGTCTACAACCTTCCCAGAGGTGTATTTCTAGGTGGGTGACATCAGCAGCATTGCCAAAGTTAAGTATATGAATTGTAGGGAGTGTGAGTACCTTGAAAAGCATTGCTATCAACACAGTCAGAGACAGACAGACACGCACACACACAGTTGCAAAGTCTGGGGTTAGATCTCCTACCTAACTAGTTTATCACACTACAGCAGTACGCAGTTATGGGATGCACCATGGAGATTACTGGGCTACAACTCTCTCAAAGGTGTATTTCACATTGGATGTCCTCAGCAGGCTTGTCGTAGTAGGGCTATGGGAAGGGCAGTGTGTGTGCATGGGCCATAACCCATTCATCTAGGGGTTGACACACCACATGTGGGCACACACAGGGTCATATTTCACAGGTACATGTATACAGTTGCTAGATGACTACTTCCTTGTACAGTCATGTTGCACAGCTGGCACGTGCACCACATAGTCTGTATTGCTGACAGATACTGGTGGCTAGATCTGCAGTGAATGACATCTACACCTCATGTCTTTGGGGCCCTTTGGCTGTGTGCTGGGTGGACAGGCCTGGATGGCATCTACCTTTGGCTTATTATAGTGTGTTGTCCTGACATATATGTCTGTATTCCTATCCACTGTGTGTGCAAGGCATGAGTGGTGCATATTGACAAATGTCTGCACTAACAACTGCAACTGCCAGATATGTCTGGTCCACTGGTGTTTGCAGACATGACCTTCATGTGTTTGTGTGAGCATGCCCAGTATGGCCATCTGTATTAAATGTGTGGATTGTGTCCAGGTAGTTTGTGCTGCAGTGCTGACCTTTGTGTTGTACACCAACAGGTAGCATGCTGTCTCTGCAGGGTATCCATTGATCATTTGGCTTTGACTGTTACTACATGTCTGCATATCAGGGGGGGTCACACCTGACTATTACTACATTTCTACACAAGATGGGGGGGGCACACCTGACTGTTATTACATTACTATGTAGGATGGGGGGCACACCTAACTATTACTACATTTCTACACAGGATTGGGGGAGCACATCTGACTGTTATTACATTACTATGTAGGATGGCGGGGCACACCTGTCTTTTTCTACATTTCTACACAGGGTCGGGGGTGGCACACCTGACTGTTATTACATTACTATGTAGGATGTGGGGGGGGGGCACACGTGACACTTGTACACATTTGCTGTGACTGTACTGGTATGTCAGGTACTTCATTTCATTCTGTATTGCTAGCTATCATGCTGACTGGAGAAATACCAGTGTACTACAGAAGGTGGCATTGGTTGCCCTACATATTATTGTCTGACTTCCTACCTTTCAGAACTAACATCCCACTGCCAGTCCTGCTGTGGTCTGTCTGTGTAGGCCTGGGGGGGGGGGTTAACCATAGCCATCATTCAGGGGCCATGGCGCAGGCTCTGTTTGGGTTTGTCTACACCTGTCCTGCTGGCTGAGACTGTTGTTGGATATGCGAACCGTATTGACTGGCATGTGTGGGTCATATGGACACACATGTCACTCAGCACATTTCCTGCAGTGGGTTTTGTCACCCTGTGTAGTACTGGCTACTGTGGTGACTCCAGCATGTGTTACAGATGTCATGGTGCCGCTATGGGTGTCTACTGTCTGCTGCCATAACATTCAGCCACCCAGTTCCCTTGCATGCTCACATCCATACCATAGCTACAGGTAACGACACATTCTACTCCATTTGGCAACTGGTAGGTTGATTGACTTAACTTGAAGGTGTGCCAAACTTGTGGATGTTGCTGGAGGGCTGCCTATGTCAGATGCACATAGTACACTCCCTATACATGGTTCAGCACAGGTAGTATCATGTTTGGCATCCGTTTTACTGTATGTGTGAGTCAGAGAGAGAGAGGTATCATTCCCTGGGTCCCTACTGTGTCAGTGCATGTGCTATGCGTTGCCTCTTTGCCGCAGCCACGGCATACTGGGCACACCTCCATCTGCCTACTGGGGCAGGCTCAGGTTGTTCCTCCTCTGGGTCACTCTGTGCCTGTGCAGGCCTTAGCATTGGTGGGGGGCTGTGTGGCCCTGCCCCATGCTGTTCCTGCTACAGCTGTTTCTGCATGATCATATTGTGTAACATAGCACATACCATAATAATTTGGGTACATGTAGCTGGTGAATACTGCAAGGCTCCACCGCATGTGTCCTGACACTGGAACCGTGACCTGAGCATCCCAGACACATGCTCTATTATATGTCTGGCCTGTGCATGTGCCTCATTATGGTGTTGTTGTTCAGGTGTGTGTGCATTTCTGATGGCTGTCATCAGTCACGGCTTCAGTGTGTACCTAGCATCCCCCACTAGGTGACCGTAGGGGATGTCCCCATTGACAAATCTCTGGTACAGCTATGTCAGATGCCATATGTGGGAATCGTCATAGCTCCCAGGGCAGCCAGCACACACATTCATTATAATGCCCTGGGCATCACATACGACCAGGCAGTTGATGGAGGGGATGCCCCTGCGGTTGATGTAGGCCCTACCCTGCTCACCGGGTGGTGCTTTGATGTGTATGTGCATGCACTCTATAGCACCCACTACACCAGATATTCTGCTATTTGGTGGAAGAGACGCATATTGCTGGTCAACACCTCACGGGTGGTGAGGAAATATACGAGCTCACTGGCATGTGCTGACATGGCATCCAGGAACTGGTAGAATACTCTGGATGCTGATGCCTGTGAGATCCCCATGATATCCCCAGTTGTGCTTTGGGAGGTACCTGTGGCTAGTATACCTAGGCTTACACATACCTTGGTATCCACTGGGATGGGTTCCCTTCTGTCAGTTTGGTGTGTCGCATGTGGCCGGCACACTCAACAATTTGCTGTAGGAGGTCTCTGTCCACCCTATAGCATGCCACTATCTCCAGCTCATGTAGCCCCTGGTAGGTTACCTTGGGTCTGTACAGTCTTCTCCGTCTCCTCACTGTTGGTTGTTCAGCAGCATTCACATCCTCACCACCCTCAGCCTCCTGCACATGTTGTTCTATGTTGCCTGCTGCAGCCCTTCTCATTTTATAGGTTTGTTTGTTAAAATTTCCCCGCTTGTATACACCAGTGGTGTAGAGTGTGGGAAAAACCAGAGGGGAAGGTGTTTGCTTAGTTTATAGTTGTGTTCTGGGCTGGGCTGGTCTGCTGCCTGTGTAATTGGCTGATTCTGATACATTTCACCTGCCAGCTAAGCTAGTTCTCCTTGGTCACCTTCCTACTGCTGTTTTCCCTTCCCATTGCCTCCCTGTTTAAGCCCGTGTGCACGCCGCGCAAACAGAATGCTCAAATGTGCACAGTGCTGCTATTTCCAGGTTTAACTTCTTTTTTCTTCCTGTAAAACCCGATGCGTGGCACGCACACCCACTTAGGCTTTGTAAAGAGAGCTAGGCAGGTTTAGACACCCTGTTTTAGCTGTGCTAAGCTAGGAGCAAACCCGAGCCACAGGGCTCCAGTCTGCTTACAGTATGCCTGACATACAGCCCCATGATGTCACCTACCACCTAGGCTTGCACCAAGCTATTCCTACTCTTACACTGTTGGGACCTGACTGACATGCTGGGGAGAACTAGGATTCACCATCCTTCCCCTCATTTGAATAGGATTGCCAGCTAATGCATAGTTACATGTCTCACACTGAGCCTCCCCCCTTAGTAACCACTACTCACTGGTCAGGTTGTCTTCTGCCTGCCATTGACTTGCATGGCAGAATACTGATTTTAGTTAGAATGCTTAATTTAGGTTCATTTTGTTATTTTCCTCCAGATCCCATTTGTGCTCTGCTGCCCTACGCTTAAACAGTGGAGATCAGCTAAAAAAAATAAAAGTTGATTTTTTTATTTTTTGTGTTCTTTGCAATGCCAATGGCCTTATACTTGGCCATTGGCATGCTTACTACATGATATGCAGCCTTTATTTGGAGCTGTCATAGCTCCGTTTTGGATTTTGCAGAAATGTACTCGGTTACTAACCGAGTACATTTCTGCTGATTGCACTAGTCATGCACGGACGGTTGCAAGCTTCCTGGATTGCAAAATCACCTCATTTGCATGGATTTTTCCTGCAAATGGGGTGATTTGCATACAAGGGCTTCATCCATGCAGGATTAGTGCAGGAGATCTTGTGCACGCTGCTGCAGGCTGTTCCTGGATCGCACGGCAGACATATTGCCTGCTTGAGCTCCTGCACCGATCTTGCACTCTGTGCAAGCTTTTGAGAATCCGGGGGTTTGTATGTTTTTTGAATGTATCTCTTCTTCAAGCTGTTGTGTACATTCTCTTAGAATTCAGAATTACACTTAATAGTCAGAACTGCTACTTTATTTATTTATTTATTTATTTATTTATTTATTTATTTATTGACATTTGTTAACCGGGTTGGTCCATCTGGGCTTGTAGCCCATTTTCAGTGGAGACCTGAGGAGAAAAGCTTCAACAATATTACACAGAAATTTAAAAATTAAGTAAGTGAGAAAGTATTGACAATAAATCATTTCAATTAGAAAGTCGATTATACAAATTTAAAACACACTCAAGCTTGTAACAAAGACATATTTTTACAGAGTAACAGCAAGAGTTTTTATTTCAACAGTGTATTTGATTTATTTAGTAAGTATACCCAAAAGTAGAGTACATTGGAAGTAGAGGGAGTGTTAGGAATAGGGTGAGAAAAGGAGGGAAATGGGAGAGAAATAGGAGCTTGACAGGGGCAGAGTTAGTTAAATAGATGAAGTTTGATTTTTTCTTTAAAGTGGGATGGGTGCATTATGGAACGTATATCTATTGGGAGTTTATTCCAAGCATGGGCAATGGAGTGTTTGTATAGGAGTTTGCCTACTGCTTTTTTGGGTTGATAGATGCCAAGTAATTGCTGATTAGAGGTACGAAGATTCCCAGGTAGGGAATTGGTTGAGATGAGTGATGAGAGAGCAGGACAGGATGCTGGTTTGTAGAGGATGGAGTGTAACATTTGGAACTGTGACAGTAGTAGTAGTTGGGGAAATTCAAGCCACTGGAGTGAGTTAAGGGCCAGACAGTGATGTGAATTGTATGGAAAGTAAGTGATAAATCTTGCTATCTTGTGATAAGTTTGTTGTAATTTGTTCAAGGTTGTAATTTGGATGTTGGTAAATACTGGTGCAGCATATAGTAGGGAGGGGAGAAGTAGAGCTTGTGGTAGGACTAGTCTAGAATTTGTGGTCAGAAATTTTTTGTTGCGATACAGTAGACCAAGCTTTTGGTGTGTCTTTTTTATACATTGGAACAGGTGTAGGTTAAATTTGAGTTTGTCTATGATGACTCCTAGGAGTTTTGTATGAGCTTCAGGTAGGATTATAGTGTTGTTAGAGGATGTGATTGCAAAGGTAGATTTCTGGTGAGTGAGAGATCGGGGAAGGAAGAGTAGGAGTTTGGTCTTTTTAAGATTAAAGATGAGTAAGTTATTGGACAACCATTGTTCTGTGGATAGAAAGGCCTGTTGTGTAGCAATGTGGAGTTCAGATATGTTGTCAGAAATGGAGATGAGGGTAGAGTCATCAGCATATTGGATGAGAGAGGACTGCTTACAGGAAGTTTGTCATTAGTAAAGACATTAAACAGGAGGGGACCCGGGATGGAACCTTGGGGTACCCCAGTTGGGACAATTATAAATGGAGAAGAGGATGACAGCCATTTAACAAATTTTTGCCTGCAGGATAGGTAACTAGAGAACCAGTTGAGGGAGGATGAAGATAGGTTGAGTTGAGCAAGTTTAGATAATAGTAGGAGATGGCTGACTGTGTCAAAGGCTTTGGAGAGGTCAACGAAAAGACAGGATATGAGTTTATTGTTATCTTGACCCTCTGCAATGGTATATGTAAAAGATAAGAGGGCAGTGGTTGTGCTGTGGTTAGGATGGAAACCATGCTGACTGGGGGTGAGAAGGTTGTGCTGGAGAAGGCACCTCAGGAGCTGTGAGCGTATACATTTTTCAAGGATTTTAGAGAGGGGGAATAAGATAGCTATGGGTCGGAAGTTAGATGGGTCTGTGGAGTTACCTCCATTATACAGGGGAATAGTGAAGAAGGATTTCTAAAGGGTAGGGACAGTAGATTCCTGAATTGATCTATTGATTAGAATAGATACTGGATAGGCAATGGAGTCAGCAGCAAGTTTGGAGAAAGCTGGAGGTAGGCTGTCAGTGGAGAGAGAGCAGGGTTTGAGCTTTTGTAGAAGAAATCTGATGTATGAAGTAGGAACTGGGAGAAAAGATTTTTTGCAGAAGGGTTAGGAGGGGTTGGTAGTGCTGAGTTGCTAGAGTTAGATAGTATGAGTATTTGGATGGTGTCTATAAAGTGCTTGTTTAGAAGAGTAGCTGTTTCCAGAGGGGATGTGTTTAGGTAAGGACAGGGGTTTGAAGGACATCCTGGAGAAAGAATTCTGTTAACAATTGACCAAAATTTTCTAGGGTTGGATTTGTATTTGTGCTGAGAAGAATTATAATAGGATTTTTTGTCATTGTTGGTTTGTTTTTTTGTAAGATTTCTAAGTTGTCTATATTTGTGTAAGAGAGGTAATTCCTTTGTTTTAACTTTCAGAAACTCTAGACTGTGTTAGAAACTTTTTCCAGGAGCTGTCTCTGGTTTGCTCTTTGTCATCTTTTAAATACATTATAATGAGCCCTCTCTTTTTAAGCTACAAACAATACTTAAAATAAGTTACTTTCTAAAAAGACTAAGAATTGCTTAACTGTAGGGGCTCTTGCCCATTCAGTTCATCTGCCATTCAGTGGTGTTAGGTTTTCTGACAATCAGTCCTTAGCAGGTCTCTCAGTTGCTATTGACAGTACAAAGTAAAAGAACTATTAATTCCCAAGAGGCATAATAGGGTTATAAGTTCAGCTGTAGGTAAGAGAACAGGGCTCCAAATACCATGTTACATGGGCATTTTATGACCAATAATTATTTTTATTACTGCCCTTCCCAGCACATGCCATTAGCTCCTCTCCTTGTTCACTTGGTCTACCAGATCTATCTTAGCCTCCTCTGGCCTCAATATGACCCATATCTAGGGCCACTGAGGAGATTGAAGACACTGATGTAGTGTCATATTGCTACCAGGGAGTGCACCCTAATGCTCTCCAAACCTGCAGCAGCCTTCCGAATTGTTGCTGCCCCAAAGGAGCATGCACAACCTCCTGCTCAAGAAGTAAACTGCTTGCAGTGTAGAGCTCACCAGGTTGCTAATGCTGCTGTTGCAAAGAGGCTAGACAGCCTTTCTTCCCCACGATAGGCAAGCCAGTGTCTGCCACTCACTCACATGTTCCCTATCTGGTCTCTCCATGCTGCTAGTCAAACACAGGTAATCTGGGGCACAGTAAGGGCTTTATTGTTTTGCACCATGGAGCCAGATGCCTGGCCAATAATTGTAATTGTAGTGGTCATACTATTTTAATATCATGAGAATCAACATTGTAAGGAAATTATTACAAGTTTTCATCCAATCATGGAAAGGTGCACACAGAGGAAGTTGAATAAGCCAGAAATACCACAGCAATGGAAGACAGCTTAGGCATGGTTTATTTTTAAGTGGCAAGATAAGGATCATTTGTAAGGAGGAACATACATTCTAGGATTAGAAAGAGTTTTAATTTGTTTGTAGTTGTCTTTTATTGTTTTATGTAAAGTTATCCCAGAATACTGTAGAAACCATTATGCCTACAGTTCTGCATATATATATATATATATATATATATATATATATATATATATATATATATATATATATATATATATATATATATATATATATATATATATATATTAAATGATATAGGTCTCCTTTACATTATCAGAATTACACTTTTCCAAAATTTGGGAAACGAACCAGTGGTCCAACATGGAGAAATTTGCCCTTTTTCCCTCTATAGTGCGATCTCAGAGTTTGTATATTTAGTTAGGGGGGTGTGGGGGGGGGCCAAGGGTGAGTTGCCATGTTTCGATTTGTTTATTTTGTAGTGCTGACCAAATGATTTCTTTCCCGAAGTAAAATAATTCCAGTGATCTAACAGTTCATTAAAGTAGGTTTTCAGCATAGTCATCTCATGGTTTTAAATTTAGAAGTGTAATTTCAATAATGTAGACATATATATATATATATATATATATATATATATATATATATATATATATATATATATATATAAATCTATCATGAAGCTGTTGAAGTAAATCAAAATGTTTTCTTAAGTTTTTGCATTGGTAATGCAGAGTAACACAAACTACATTCTTCACTGTTTAGCCCTTTGCTTGATAAGTTTCCTTTAAGAAATAAAATCAAGTAACTCATTTTGCTTTGTACTGACATACCTGCTATACAGAAACTTTGAGAAGGTTAACTATTTTAAGAACATTGATACAGATCCATGATTTACACATTTTAGATGGTGTTTAGCCCACCTACATAAAATGCGTCAGCAGTGAAACATGGAGTGCCTTCATACTGACTGTATGTTACTTTACAGTAATGATTTTTCTTCAATTAACCTTCATCTTTTTCCCACCAGTTCACTTCATTAAAAATTGTTTATACCAAATATAATTGTGTAGGAATTTTTAATACGTTATTTGTCCCTTTTCCTTTTGTAATGAAAATAAATACATCAAGCTGTAATAACTATTTGATGTGTGATGTACTAGCCATGTCCTGAGGAAAATAAATATCCTACACCTTAATTTTTGGTCACGAGCTACTTTAACATAACATTTTATGTTAAAATATTAGTTTAAAGCTGATATTGAAAGCAGTTGTAACTGACCTTCTTTATATCAATCTTCTGATGGCAGAAGGCAGGTTAGCAACATTTTTTTTCAGTCAGAAATCACAGATGTTGTATACAGTTTGCTTGTCAGCGTGATTAATGAGCTGCTTGCAAAATGAGGTTGGAGAATGCCACAATGCTGAAGAGTGATTTCCTGTTTTATTGGCTATACTAGTCTCTTAGTTTTTGATTCATTTAAGCTCTTTGTGGCTTGTATTTCATTATGTTTTAATAATTTAAACCATGTTTTGATACAGCCAGCAATGTAAACTGTTTGTTGCCCATAGAAAAGGAGGTAAAACATGTTTAAAAGAAGCCATTTACTAATTTCAGTTTAAAGTTTGATTTTCCTGTTTAATTTATGAATTCGAATTATTTCATTTGGTAATATACCTGTTGCTAAGATTAGTCCTCCTCTTGGACATTTATATGCCTTATTATGATGGACTTTTTGTCCTTATTTTGGCTTCATACATTATGCTTCATAGGTTTATAGGTAAATAATAGGTTAGTTGGGGTCTGTATTAATTTGTCGAAAACTAATTCCAGCAAACGGCCATTCATTGGACACAAACCAGTGAACAACTGTTTTCATCGAATGTTCACATTTTTCTAAGGGAAGGGAGTTAGTTGGCCAGCATTTGGAAATTTTCCCTTTTCCCAAATGTAGTGCAATCTCAGAGTTGGTATATATAAGTAGGGGGATGGGGCACAGCCCCCCACCTTGGTGAGTTTGATATAATGTAATTTGTGTTATGGTCAGTTTGGAGGACAAATAATTCCCTCTCCTTAGGAAAAACATTTGCTCTTGTGAATGTTGGATGAATGGATGTTTGCTGGTTTGTGTTTGATGAATATCCATTTGCTTGAATTAGTGTTTGATGAATTAATATAGACCCAATGAATTATTATAGACCCAGTTATCTGCCCTTGTGGGCTATTTTAAGCCTAGCCAATTTTCTTCTCAAAGGCAAGAATCAAACCCTGTACCTTCTGTCTGTGAAGTAAACACCTTAACCATTATACCAACCACCTAACCCCATTGAGGTGGATGGTTGGTATAATGTTTAAGGTGTTTACCATTGCATGCACAAAATCTCCAGGAAGTAGATGACTCTCCCTGGACATCTGTGTTTTCCTGGAAAATGTAAGAGCAAACGACATTTTAAAGAATAATTTAGATGCCGTCTTCCAGCAGTATACTGCTATAGTCATCAAATGATAAAATATTATGTAGTTAATCAAATAAAAGAATGCTGTATGATAAATAAATCATGAAATAAGCAGTAGTATGAGACTGAAGTTATTTTTGATAATTAAAATAAGCTTCAGCAGTACAGTCCTTCATTTTAGTCATTACAAAACAACATAGTTTAACATGCATTGCTGTTTTAGAAGGCTTTGTGTTTGAGTACAAGCATTTCAGTAGATTTCAGAATTTAGGCATCATTCTTGACAGCATCCTGTCTTCATCATTTCATAGTGAATACTAGGCTAACTGGGCCATTTTAAGTCTTGCCATGTTATCCCATTAAGATATTCAAAACACCCTTAACATGACTTTTATTTACTTTCCATTTGTGAGTGAATGTTTTAGAATCATACCTCTGAGCACTGAAAAGGGACCCAGCTGAAGGATAGGGCATTTAGGTACTGCCTGTGTCCATTAGTAGTGCAGAGGGCAGTCCTGTGATAAATGTCCTTATTCCCATCCATTGATCTAAGTTGTATTTGAATAGGGACAGGGATGAGCTTAGTTTTGCATGGATGGGGAGTCTGTTCCAGAATAGTGGTATACTCCGGGATATGTGCCTGTCCCTACAAACCTTTCTGTTTATGTTGCAGAAGACTTTGAGGACTTGAAGATGGGAAGTAGATCCAATAGTACTGGGTCAGGGGGTGTCTTATTGGCCAGGCACAGGTTATCTCTTAGTGTACAAAATGCAGAGTATAGTGATAGAGCTTTGATTTAGTTTGTGTAGGTCATGTGGTTTAGTCCCTGTATTCTCTGTGGGCAATTTAGTTGTTGCATATGTCTGGACAGGTACATAAAAAGGAGACATTATACTCAATGATGGGTCTGATGAATAAAGTAAGACAATGACTTCTCAGGACCAAGATGATATCCCTTTGCTTATAAACTGAGCAATGTAGAAGAATATATACTGTCTATGTATGTTATACAATACATACTGTATGTATATATATATATATATATATATATATATATATATATATATATATATATATATATATATATATGTGTGTGTGTGTGTGTGTGTGTGTGTATGTTATATATGTATATGTGGTTCCCCTTCATAATTGCGAAATACTGAAATCTCGAATTTCAGTATTTCACGACCATAAAGGTGAAACCTTCAAACACCAAACCTTCACAATCTCAAAACTACAAATCCCAAACACACAGCATACACCACACCAGATATAAACCACAACACTCACATTACAAAACAAACAAACACACAAAAACAAAACACCACACATCCACATACCTACACTACACATAAGCAGGGGGGCAAGCCCCCATGCACACCCCATGTGGGGGTCTGTGACCCCCACACCCCCCTACTTATATATACTAACTTTGAGATTGCACAAACAGTAAAAGACAGTACACTCACACCCAGACATTCCACAGTCCCTCACACACACACACACACACACACACACACACACACACACACACACACACACACACACACACACACACACACACACGTACGTGCACTAGTCCTGCAAATCCAGTTTAAACACTGGTCAAAGATGACCACATAAGAGCATAAGGTACTTTTATCTATGGGGAGCTGCACCAGCAGTTATAGACACTTTGTTGAATGTTTGAACTCATTACTGTAATGAAGAAATAAATTACATGCACTTTCTTGGTAGATTTGGATGAAGTACATGAAACTATTTAATGATCACTAGCACCATGCCATAAGATCCAGCCAGGTGTAGCACAGTTTAAATAGAAAAGTAGTTACGAGAGCATACAAAAATTAACCACCTCATAATATATGCTAAGTCTATATACACAAGCTCTACAGAAGTAAAGGGCAGCTGATTAATTTCACATTAAAGAGAGCTATTACAAATGCAGGAATTGCTTTGCATATTAGCACTTCATCTACAAATGCAGTGCCTGCTGCTCTTCAAAAGTAAATTGCCTATGCTGTATTAAAAAAAAATGGTCTGCAATAGGAAATCACTGGCAAACAATGACAACAGGTTCTTAGTTACTAGGCATGCAGTCCAGGGGACCATTAAGGACCCTAGCCCAAATTCCAATTGGTCTAAAGCACTGCTTGGTTAAGTGACTTGCTCAGTGTCGCACAATAGGTAAATGAAGGTGGAAAGGTTCATCAAACTTTGCACCCTTGCTATAGGAAGGTGCTCTTTAAACAAGTCAGAGCTTTAGTCCTCTGCTATAACTGATGGGTTCCTATTAAATCAGAGAACGCTTAACTTAGCGAATGCTGTTTAATCGAAGCTTTTTCTTTGAAATGGTGAAATCTCGAAAGCACTGAACAGTGATTTTTTTTCCCCAGGGAAAAAAAAATCACTGGGCCGTTTTTGAGACTTTGCCATTTCCTCTGCTGTGGTGCGATCTAGGAGTTGGTATATTTAAGTAGGAGAGGGTGTGGGGGGCACAGCCCCCCACATCGGAAGCCCCCTATATTATTTTGTGTTTTTTTTTTTTTTTTTTGTGGAGCAGTGATTTTTTTCCCTGGGAAAAAAATTGCTGTTCCGTGTGTTCGGCCTTTTGATATATCTGGGTCGATTATACAGCGTTCGCTAAGTTAAGCATTCGCTGATATAATATAGACCCATAACTGGCAAAGTTTCAGATTTTAACTAAATACAGTCCGATTTACAAGCCAATCTTGTAGAATATCACAGTAATATGCAACAGTTACTATAATGGGTGATGAAGATGAGACGATTCTGATCATACTGCAAGTAATATAGACTGTATGACCTGATAAATGTCATCACCTTTGCAGTTGCTGGAGGCTGTAAAGAAGATACAGCAAAAATATGTTATTAAATTGCAGTGTTTAGAGGCATTTAGAATGATGTTACTTGCATTTGCTAAGGCACTCAGCACTGGTCTAACTAAAGAATAATTGAAAATTGAAAGACATGGTTCATTATTTTTATACATTATTCTGTTCTGCTGAGGTTATGTGGGATGTCCCACAGGGCACTGTGCTGGAGCCAGATCTTTTTGGGTTATGCATCTCAGATATAAAAGCTATAGATAACCATCATACCTCTCAAATATACATATTTTCACAGAATGTCCATATTTTTTTTCATATTTTTGGTCCATTTTTCATAAAACTGTGATTTTTCTGGCAAAACATTGCCAAGTCATTAAAGACTGAAATCAGAAAATGACAAACATTTGAGTTTCAGATTTCATACCTTTCAGAAAAATCATACTAACAGAAAATCTGTTATTCTATCAACTTTCGATGTTTGTAAGAGCAATATTTAAAAATTGTTCCTATTTTTGGACCTTTCCCCCCATTATCTATGTCTTTGTCCAGATTTCTTGCCATAAAAGGTTGAAAGGTATGAATTAACCATATATGCTGATGAGTACCAAATGGGTATAACAATTGCTTCATTAAAAATTGTAGAAATTCTTGAATTCTTTTAATCGGAGTTGCTGACTACTGAGACTTGTCTGCATATTTCAACTGGACACAAGCTGATTTAAGTATACTTTTCTCTGCACTTATTTAGGATTTGAGTCAGTAAATATTGTGTGTCTTTGATTCAGTAAATATTGTGTGTCTCTGTCTATTTGCAGTTAGTTCCCCACCCCCCTCCCTGTTTCCTGTTGTGGTGTTAATCTTGGTGGCTTTGGAATTGCCCGCCCCTGCTGTAAATCTGTTTTTGTACACTCCTCCTGGACCCATCTCATTTGCTCAGTCAACTGAGTACAGTGAGATCATATTTTGATTTCAGATACTCCTACCAGTCCCATCTCCTCTGCAGTGTACAGAGAGCATTTGGGAAGGACATTCCCCTATATTATCTTAATCTGCTCTGTTTCAACCCTCTCTGGAAAAAAAAAATTGCACTTCATCTGCTTTACTGTATTTGTATTTCTTCCTACTTTATTGCCTTATTTTGCTTTTGCCTCTCCTTAAAAGTACTCAATTGAATTTATTCTGCTGCCTTTATTACTGCTTGTTAGTAGCCTGATTAAATTGTAACTGTTATTCTAAGGCCCTTGGTTTAAGCACTTGGGCTTCAAACCAGTTGTTTTACATTAAGAAGGTTTGTGGTCTGCACTGCTGTGGCAGGACAGGTAGCGTACATCCTTCTAAGTTGGGAACCGCTGATTGAAGGCTCAGCATCTGTTATTCTAAAAGTGTATTAGTTCTGGGTTAAGCACTTCGGCTTCAGGCCAGTTATTTTACATTAAGAAGGTTTGTGGTCTGCACTCTTGTGGGAGGAGAGGCTAGATTCTGCTCTTCTGAGCTGGGAATTTCTGGTTAAAGGCTTATTGCGCATGCTTACTTCAACTGTTTCTTTCTGAAATTGGTACTCCTTGTTTGCTGTAGCATAGAC
This sequence comes from Protopterus annectens, assembly GCF_019279795.1. NCBI lineage: Eukaryota > Metazoa > Chordata > Ceratodontiformes > Protopteridae > Protopterus > Protopterus annectens. The sequence goes on from NC_056737.1 coordinate 1,336,385,806, forward strand.
TAGATTCAGGCCGGCTGGATCTAGCTTTGTTTGTATAACTTGTGCACTGATCCAGGCCATCTTTTTTGGAGAAGGTTTCTCTGTACCCGAGTGGCAGGACTGTGTAGTTAGAAGTTGTCTGATTGAAGACTGCTGGAACAGGGCTCAGTTTTGAGATTTTTAACTGGTTAATTGGGTAAAGTGTTGTTTTGATTGTATCTGCTCTATTTTTCTGAAAGAAAATATTTATATATATATATATATATATATATATATATATATATATATATATATATACTTGTTTCCCACCTTTCTGAACTAGTATAGTCCAGTTTTCAGGTCACTGCTGAATCCAGGGCTGTGTTACAAGTTTCTGTGTTGCCCATACCTTACTTGGATAGAAGGAGGTTTCTCTGTTCACCTGTGAGAGAGGGGAGCTTTGAGCAGCCTATCTGTCCCTGGAGGAGTGGTTTCAGCCCAGAAGATAGTAGTTTATTGGCCATTTTGGGCTAATTTCTATCTCTTTCACTTCCCTGCTATAAAAACTGCATTTGCTCAGTTTTTGCACTTGTATTCCACTCAGCAAGTGCCTTCCAGGTGTTCTGCAGAGTCTACAGCAGCAGAGAGACAAAAGACAGTTTGGAGTGATTAAGTATCATTTTTCTGCTTTTCTTGCTGTCTTAACTAATTCCGCCTAAAACGCCATTTTTTTTAGCATTTCTGTGATTTAAAAAGTTTGTTATTGCTACATATTGTACTTATTTGCTGCCTGCACTTGAATTAAGTCATTTTTATGTTTAAATAATCTGTTTAACTGTTGTAGGCTACACACTAAAGTGTGATAGCCTTTTCTGTACATTTGAAGTGTTGTTTTGATTGTATCTGCTCTATTTTCTAAAAAAAATAAAAATAAAAAAAATACTTGTTACCCGCCTTGCTGAACTAGTGTAGTCCAGTTTTCATGTTATTGCTGAATCCAGGGCTGAGTTACACGTTTCTGTGTTGCTCATACCTTACCTGGATAGAAGGAAGTTTCTCTGTTCACCTGTGAGAGAGGGGAGCTTTGAGCAGCCTATCTGTCCCTGGAGGAGTGGTTTCAGCCCAGAAGTTAATAATGTATTGGACATTTTGGGCTAATTTTGATTGTATCTGCTCTATTTTCTGAAAAAAAAAATACTTTTTCCTGCCTTTCTGAACTAGTATAGTCCAGTTTTCATGTTATTGCTGAATCCAGGGCTGTGTTACAAGTTTCTGTGTTGCCCATACCTTACTTGGATAGAAGGAAGTTTCTCTGTTCACCTGTGAGAGAGGGGAGCTTTGAGCATCCTATCTGTCCCTGGAGGAGTGGTTTCAGCCCAGAAGTTAGTAGTTTATTGGCCATTTTAGGCTAATTTCTATCTCTTTCACTTCTTTGCTATAAAAACCGCATTTGTGCAGTTTGCACACCAGGCAGCACTGTTTAGCTAGAGTTAAACTATTCTCGGCTCCACAAAGTCTACTCTTCAATTTTTCCCGTGGAACTAGACAAACCTTCAACTTTAGCACTCAAACCATTCATTTCACAGTCAAGCACTTGCTTAAAACTCATAGCAAGCACTAATTAACCCTAGCACTAGAACCCCCCTATACTATCCAGAAGGACAAGGCTCTCTATTCGTCCCCACCAGCCAATCAGAAAAATAGCTTACTCTACGTATTCAGGCATGTGCAAAGGGCAGTTTCCGGTGTACTCTCCAGTCCAACTGGTGAATCTGGGCATTTTGAGGCAATGCTACAACTGCCTCATGTACACAGACAACCCTCTCCTCCTACCACCAAACACTAATATATGGGAGAGATGCAATTATACAGCCAAACTGGAGGCAAAGCTCTCTCAACCCAAGACTGGAACTGACAGTAAAGAGGAGAAGAGTAATACTTGCAGGATCAGTGTGTGTGATACCGTTAGTCACTAGTTTGGCACATGCTTGGGTCCTACCTTTTAGCCTACGTACTTAGCTGTAAAAGGCCTTATGGTTATCCTTGGCTGTGATTGCTAAGTTTTTCTGAAAGTTACCCTTAGAGGATATGACATGTTGCCTTATTTGCCTGTTGAGGTTGAGGAGGGTTCTTTTCCATTGTTGGAGCCTTGCCTTAGCTTTCTTAGGCAGTAACTTTTTGCATTTGTTGTAAAGTTTGGGGCAGCTTTCTTTTTTTTTTGGCTTTGATTTTTCTGGAACAGCTAAGTCTATGCACTTATACAAGTGATTGTACAGGGCTTTAGTGTAAGCTTTGGTGTAGTTACCACTTCCAGCTGGAATGCATTTATACCTTCTCCTAGGAGGGTATAGTTTGTTTTGGTGAAGTTTTTTACTCTGACTTTACCCTTTGTGAGTTCTGGTGTTAGTGCCAGTTTGAAGGCTACTGATTTAACTAATGAAGATCTGACAGTTGCAGTGATGCATCTGTTTGTCATGTTAGTGAGGACCAGATCTAGTATGTTTGTTCCAGACATTTGAGTTAACAAAGTCAAGGAACTTTTGCACTAGTGAGTTAGGGCTGGAGTAGGTTTCCCAGTTGATGGTGGGATAATTGAAATCCGCCGCGATCAGAGTGTTTGGCAATATTTAGATTGACTCGAGTTTGGTCAAGTAGGCCTCATGCACATCATGATCCATGGAGGGGGATCTATAACTAGCTATTACTTGAATGGGGGTCTTACCCACAGTAATCTGAACTTGGAGTAACTCCTTGAAGTTGTCCAGTCTAACTAGTTGGGATGTGAATTTATCTCTAATATACTGTAGAAAGAAACACTGCCTCCTTTGGTTCTCACACAATTGTGCTCTGAAGGTGTGGAAGGCATTATAGCCTTGCAAGTCCGGGTACTCTCTAAGGCTTTGAACCAGGTTTCTGTGACTGCACAGACATCTACATCCTCCACTGATAGAAGTGCTTCCAGGGTGTGCAGTTTTTGGTTTAAGCTCCTAGCGTTTAGCAGCATAACCCTTATTTTGTTATGGTTAGCAATTTTGTTTTTGAGACCTTGCCTAAAAAAGGCACTATGGGGGAGGCAAGAGCCTTTGCTAGCAGCCGAAATCTTAGTGGTGCTAGGTGCAAACCGTCTCTGGCAAAGCAGTGAGGTTTGTCGACCACGTCTTTCCAGACTGACAGAAGCCCATTTGAATGACAATAAAAACTTAGCCAATTACTGAATCGATCATTTTTTGTTTATACTATGGCATCATTCTAGGTGAAAGTAATGTAGGCCAGGGACATACCTGCCTGGGATACATATTCAGAGAGCTCAAGCATGTCTCTCTTCATATAGTCCAGTGAGGTACATCTCAAGTCATTCACTCCAACATGAGCTATGACAGAGTCATAATGGTACTTGTTGCCGAGAGACCTGAGTACATGCATGATCTGATTAATCCTGGCACCGGTCAGAGAGCTGATCATGACTTTCTCCTTATCTAACCTGGATCCAGCCAATGAGAACACCTACACAGAGCAAGCATGAGTTTGATTTTACAGCCAGGCATCGAAGCATGAATCTGCAGTATGGAGGGATGAAACTATCAAATGCACTTTCAGTACTACTCAATATAGCTATGAAATGTGGAACATGCATGGAGAATAGTCAGGTAACTAGAACAAACACTGGTACAGAGATGGTATCAAGCAGAATGCCAGATACAGAGGCGTGTGTGTGTGTGTGTGTGTGTGTGTGTGTGTGTGTGTGCGTGTGTGTGTGTGTGTGTGTGTGTGTGTGTGTGTGTGTGTGTGCGTGTGTGTGTGTGTGCGTGTGTGCGTGTGTGTTTGCATAAGTAAAATGCCTAGTTAGAGAGGGCAGTTTACTTAAATGAGCACTTTAGCAGGTTCAAGCCCTGTTTTGGTTATAGGTAACAAGACACTGCCAGCCTGACTCTTTGGTAAATGTTGGTATATCTGGTAAATTCATAAAAACAAGTCCTTGCATTTCTTAACAAATTGTCCGCATTCATCTATAAATTCAGCTTGGTCTCAGAGGTTAAAAACACAGATAACTTTTTTGACTATATCAGAAAGCTGAAAGGGCAAAATTGTAAACATAAAATATTACCAAGAAACAACAAAGTGATCACCAGCCATGGGAAACAGCAAATGTACTTGCAAAAAAAAAAATGAGCAAACTTCACAATGAGCAAATAAATATGCCAGAATGCTAAAGAGACGCACCCAGACATCTAACTACAGATATTATAAGCACAACTGCAAGTAAACCTAAAAGAAAAGCCTCCACTGGGCCAGACAGCTTATCTGGAATAAGAATCAAGGAAAGACTGACCAAACCTTACCGATCATGAGAGCCATCTAAAATGATACAGGCCCAGCGAGGAAACTTCAACTACCCTTTGAAAAAGGTGCACAGTGTCATCTTTGGCTATGCCCTAACGAACAACTGTAAATGATAAGTCTTTTAGTGACTCAAATTCAGCAGAGACTGACTAAAATTTAGTTCATAAGTTCATAGGTGAATACTAGGCTAATTGCCTTGAAGGGTCATTTTAAGCCTAGCCAGAAACCTGAGGTCAGAATCAAATCCTGTACCTTGTGTTTATGAGGTGAAGAATGTGGACGATTTGTTAAGAAGTGTAAGGACTTGTTTTTAACTTTGTTAATGTACACCATGCTTTGACAGCAATTTTACTTACTTATGGATTACTTGCAGGTGATATACAGTACGCCATTATTATACTGAGATGCTCCAATGTGTGCTGAAATAATTTGAGTTCACTGTGGCATATTTACATTTCACATATTTATCCTCAAACTTTATGGAATCCAGCCCTGTGTCTTGCTTCTCATTTTTCCTGTACTGATGTAGTTATGTATTCATATATTCAACATGTTATTTCTAAGACAGCATTCTGACAAGTGTGAAACAACTACATTAAGACATGAGGTTTATATATGCTTTGAGGTGCATTTTAGCCCTTTCACCCAGTGACTGCCTGAACAAAAACTATGAGCAATGAAAGAAATGTAGAACTTTTCTTCTTTATTTTTTTTCTATAGTCCTATCATCGCATCTTAACAGACCAAAGCCACACTGTAATAATTTCAGAGCTGAAAATTGAATTACGCAGGGGGACTGCGTGTCACAAGCCCATCATACCCCTTGATTTGTCTGCATTGGTCTGAGATGCGATTGACATTTTGGTCTAAAGATTAGCTTAACAAAAAACATGAGCAAAGAGACATATTTATTACTGGAATTAAACTTTTTTCCTGAAATGACAAAGACAGCAATGTAGTGCATGTAGTTGTATGAGGTAGTCAGGGGTCTAGGGGCAGCTAAGCACCTGGAGGCACTGAATTGCCACATGCTGTGAAGTGCATTTCTGAGCTTTTATAACAACCTGGTCACTGTCATATTTAATGGCAGCTCATATTTTTATACACCATGTCTCCTCCTCTCTACCCTTGAAAGACAGCCACACATTTGGTGTACTCTTCTGATGTGTTGTGTTGCACAACTTAAAACTAAATAGAATATAACATACTTACTGTGATAGCTGTATGCAGTATATACTGCATGATCGTTTACACCCCCACAAAAGATATCCATTACTAATACATGAGAATTTTTATTGTGAGGGACAAAAACATTCAAAATAAATACTGAGACCATGACAAGCCACAACACATGTACAGTGACCTTCTGTGTATACCCATGAGCAGGGCTAGCTTTAGACTCAG